>NW_024068750.1:0-50000 GCF_009389715.1 Phoenix dactylifera
CTTCCATCAAAAACCAAATAATTTCAATGACCCGCGAAACCAACTCACTATTGTGGGGAGGGAAAAAAAGATTCTAGAGTCTAGTTTCAACCACAAATAGAGTTGGGCACTGGGCCGGGCCGCCCATGGCCCGGCATGGCCCGGCACGAAGCGGGCCGTGCCAGGCACGGCCCGCTTGCTACAGTACCGGGTCGTGCCAGGCACGGCCCATTCAAGGGGGCCAGGCTGGGTCACACTTTTCTGGCCCGCGGGCCGAGCCCGGCACGGCCCATTAGGGCCTGGGCTGGCACGGCCCGCGGGCCAAACACGGCACGGCCCGCGGGCCAGCCCGGCACGGCCCATAAGGGCCTGGCCCGGGCACGGCCCGCAAGCCATCCCGTTTGGACCCGTTGCGGGCCGTGCCTGGCACGGCCCGTTTGGAGGGGGGGAGAAAATAGCCGTTCCCAACGGCTATTTTGGGTTTTTTCCCAAAATACCCCTCAATTTAGCCGTTTTTGGACTGTTGGGAGGGGTATTTTGGGAAAAACCCAAAATAGCCGTTGGAAACGGCTATTTTCTCCCCCCTCCAAACGGGCGTGCCGGACACGGCCCGTTTGAGCCCGAGACGGGCCGTGCCAGGCCCGGCCCGCCAATCCACAGGCCTGGGGCCGGGCCGGCCCGGCACGGCCCGATGCCCATCGCTAACCACAAACACCAGAAATATTGTCTACCAGCATAACTGGAAGAGAGGAAATATGGGGAGTATGTATGCTTACCATCACATCCAAAACACATGTCCAACACTAGTAGTATAAGATTAGTAAGAATTCTAGGAAACCAGCAACCAAATGAATCACTCCAAATATAAAATACTAGTAATTATCCTTTCTGATCATCAATGGCCCAAGCTGGGCCTCCAAGTCTAATGTTAATAGGCATGAATGTATGAGGCCTAAACAGAGCTTCTTACCCAGACAAAAGAAGAAAAAAAAGGGGAACGGAAAGAGTTCAAGCAGAATTACTACAATAAGGACATAAAGAAATTACATTATTAATAAAAAAAATCATGAAGAAAAATGAGAACTATGAAGAAATTCTCTGTAGAAGCACAGTTCCCCAGAATCCTTACTCTAGTTATGGATTGGATGTGTGCTGTAATTCCCAAGAATTTAACCTCTTGTGAGTTTGCTGTAAACCAACTGCTGAATAATTTCCTGGTTTCCTCTCGCCATCTAAGATTGTAGTTACATTTTTTTTATTCTTTAATAAATTAGGTGGTCTTAGGCCCTCCTCTTCCCTTGCACCAAAAAAAACAAAACAAAAAAAAAAAACAAAACAAAGAGAGAACTATTGTAAGGATCCATGCAGGCTTGTATTTATTCACACATTAGCTATGCACTAAGTAGATCTTGGATACTTATACAGGACTAAAAAATCCAAATGATATCTTCCAGCTACCTTTTTTGAATCAGGTCCTGAATCATTACATTAATGCTAAGTTTTAAATCCCTCAAACTACTTGGGAACCATTTTAGCTTCTCATCGAGCCTAAAATGTTTCCAAAAGGCCTAAAAAATTAAAGTGAGCAATGCTAAGAATTGAAACACATGAGATGGTGCTGCCCAATTTCTTTTCCTATGGTTATCGGTGATCAAGATTTTATTGTTGATGCAGTGAGAAAAGGCCATTCCAACCAATTAGTCAAAAGCTGAATTTGCTCCATATCTAAAATATAAAAACCTTGTTATGAAAATATACCTGAAGAATCCACTTCCCAAGTGGAGAATCAGAAAGAAGAGATGACCAATGTTTCCAAATAAAGACGTAAAATGCTTCAATTTGGTCATTGAGATCTCTGCAATAAAATCTCTAAGCCTGATGTCATAGCTCCAGCGACCATCTACTAGTCCTCAACTGATCTGCACTTTTTCATTCAAAGCTAAATTAAAGGGAACCAAGAACAAATCAGAACGAGGTGGATTCTCCATACAAAAATCTTCGTAGATGACAATGAGGCAGCCATTCTCCAACTTAAAGCGCAGTCCTGCAAAGAAGGCGGCTTCTGTTTCTAATAACCCCTCTTTGGAAAGGTGAAACGACTTCTCTCAAAGTTTTACAAAAGAACTCCTACTGAAGCTCTGAAGGTCCTTAACACTTACACACCAATCCACAATTAGCTAAGTACAAACCCAGATTTACACTTATTTAACCTCCTCCTTATGTAGTTAATCTTCTTAACCATGAAAAAAAAGGTAGAAGTCCAATAAGTTGGAAAGGAAGGCAAAACAGAGTTAACAAGAATGAGCCTACCTCCCAAAGATGAAACATTATGTTTTTACCCTGCAACATTTTTTAAAATTTTTGAATCAGGATCATCCAGTCCAACTTTCTTAGAGTAAAATGAACAGGAGTTTCAAGGTAACTGATTGGTGAGTCTTTTAGATAACAATACATCCACCTAGCACAAATAACACCCCAATATCGATCATCTTCCAAAGAAACTATAAGTCCTCAAAAATTATAATCAATTCAAACAATAACTCAAAGCTATGTATTGAAGAGGCCCTATCTTTGCAGAATGGCATAGTATCACCTGTGTTGCTTATTATAACACCAAATATCTGAGAAAGACCCCATCCCTCAATTAAATGCTCGTCCGAAGCTTTCCTTGTTATTCTGTTATCTGAGAGAGGCCTGTTTGACAGTAAACCCATCTACCTTGCTTCCCACTTAGTCAATCCACCTTTGCCATTTAAGACTAGGACCTCTTTGCCACTATCAGCTCAAAAAGAAGTTCCGATCTACCTGATCATCTGAAAATCAAGCTTGCAAAGCATCCTTCCTCCTTGCGCCTCTCACAAAGAAAACAACCAATAGCAGAAAGAAAGCAAAGAGGTGAAGCAATCTCTAAGGGCAGTGTATTCAAATATAACAATAACCATCAATCATTTCCATATTATTTGGATCATCTCTTTGAATCCTCATTTGCCAACATTTCTGTTTAGGACTACCTCTAGTTTAGAAAATAAAATATAGACAAAGATATATCAGATCATCGCAAAAAATCATTTCTGTATACTGTTATTTCAATGCAAAAGACTCTAGAATACTGCAATTAGTCTCTAGGCTAAAACACACTACTTTCAAGTACGATGAGTCTCAGTTTCTTACATATGGAAATAGACAACAAAGTTCTAACTGTTGAGAGGTGGCAAAAGACATTAAATGAAAATGAAACAGTAAGAGGAAGCCAAAAATGTAAAAAAAAAAAAATAATAGTTAACTAATCGCTTTATGTTCTCGAAGTTTTCTTTGCACAACCTTCTCATTAGAGTGTACAAATAGTAGAAGTTGGATAAACCAAGTCATGAAGAGTTGCTCCATCCACACTTGGCAGAAAGTCTTGAAGAAGTGACGATTATATTATGATACAAAGATTTGGAGCAAACAACATAGGTTCACCATGGTGATTAGTTCTATGTGAGGAACGAATCCAAAAGTGTTCCCTTACAATTATGTCTACAAGTGCCTTTGTGTGTTCTGCGAAAGAGACGGAATGTTCAAGAAAAAGTGAGAGCGCAAACTTAATAAACCATGTAAAATGATTAAAACATCTTTATATGAACATGGTGGCAAAGGGAACATTTGATACACGAATAATTTATTAAGAACATGAAATTCATAGAGAATTATAGACATCATCATCGTTCAATTAGTGGCCATTAATAATTGAAGAAAAAATAGTTTCAAGAATGCTATAATCAATTGTGCATGAAGGTGAAGCCCAGTGTTCAGCTTAATAAGTTCAAGATCATACTCTGACTCACCCCAACAAAAATGCCAGTGTGGGATGGGTTAGTAATAGTTTTGATGATATCCCAACAATTAATGTCATATGATCCACCTGCTTCTGTACGCTACAATTAAATTCTGTTCCTCATAAAATGCCCTACTTTTTAGCTGGCACGTTATAAACATTTCTAACGCTATAGGACAATACAGCCAGTGCCATCATTGACAACATCATTGCTTATAGCATCTTATCACTTTCATATTTTCATTTCTAATAATAAGGATTATGTTAATTCACAATTACTTTAATTCCCACTAAATACCCAACGCGCAGTGAAATTGTCACAAACTATCATAAACTGAGAAGTCCATTCTGTGATAAGTGTTTCATTTCCAATTAATTTTGATAAAACTTATTTATTTTGTGATAAAAGCTTCCAACTGTCACAGAGACGTTATTGGTGGACGGTCAAGACAACGGTAAAGCCTGATTTAGCGGACAATTCCCACAATCAACATTGAGACCTCACCTTAGCTGCTTGCTAATTTTTCATACAATGTATCATTAAAACTCACAAATCATACAACCTGAAAAAATAAGTTTGTGGAGAACATATCTCACCTATTTTTCATAAAATCTTATATATTATAAAGAAATACTTTATACTGTTATCTATTTTAGAAAATCTCATGGATAATCAGATAATCTCTAAAAGCAGCTCAAACAAAACAATCTCTAAAAGTAGCTCCAATATTACCTGTCCATCTACTCCCTTTTAAGGGTCTGTCGGACATGGGCCTGAAGCCTATTATTACAGCTTACAGCACCACAGATCATAACTTGCTCCATCTAAATTACCGGGCAGTACAGGATGCAAAACAAAACCTAGCTCGATCACACAAGCAACCCAGCCCAAAAATTAAAAAACAAGGAATAGATGAGACCATTAATTCACATGGGATGGCATATATTCAACTGGAGAGAGTTTAATGCAGATAATTTCTTCTGATAACAATTTACCAAGAGTTTCATTCATGCGAGCGAGGCGAATTAATTAAAATAGGATTAAAAACGCAAACTAAGCTATCTTAAGCTAACTGCACTACAGATCATAACGCTCCATCCAAAGTTCCTTGTCATAAATATGACAATCCAAGCGACAGAAATCGGATATAAGAAAACATGAATCCATATCCAAATTTAAGAACTCATGCCTTGAACATGTTGGCGGCATATAACCAACAGCTGATAGCGTCCACTGAAACCAATTATCAAGTGAAGGAATCAGAGAGGGCAAAGCAAACTCACAGCTCTTTTTCAACTCCACTATTGCAATACTCTAACCTGCTTCCTGTTCTCAGAGATACAACGGTAGATTTACAGAAGAAAAGGCTTCATAAAAGAAAAGACAATTCAGAGCAAAGGGCAACCTAATCCAAACCCCAAAACTAAAATAAGGAATTAAAAACTTAAACTTGTCAGTACACTACTTAAAGCTATAAAAACCCATATTCCTAAACCTAGTCCAAATAAGAAACCAGTAACCCAACTCCAGGCATTGAGAAAAACTAGCAATCTTACCACAAACCAGTGGCTATGGAGGCTTTTTTATTGCCCAAGATCTCAAACCACCCCACCCCCCCCAAATGTAAATCCTCTGCAGCCTCGCAAATAGGGGTTCCAGACACCCAAGTATAATGACATTTATTTTCTGGGCTACAGCTGACGAAAGCGGGGCCGATCCACCTAACAACCATTGGCAACACCATTCGCAATAGCCTGCTTCTCTGTTGCTGGCTTGGCAATCTTCAAGGCATCACCAGCTGCTGCAGCCACACCATTTTCCTCGCATAACTTTCGTTCCCCAAGGCCACCCTGTGGCACATCCTTGTTCAAAATTGAAACCGAATCCAAAGGCTTCTGCAATCTGGGCATCCCATTTGCCCCATCCTTTTCTTTCTCCCCAGCAACAGCATCAGAAATTTTTCCATCCCAGGCCTGAAGCCAAAAATATAGAAGAATGAATAAACTGGAGACAGGTGGAATAAAAGAGCTTCTAAGTAGCGAAGTATATAAATCTACAAAGCTACAGAATGAGCAAAGTGAAAACATGGATAACAATCTCACTTAAAAACTGGCATGTTTCCCACGGTTCAATGGATACAGTTTGCAAACTGATGAAAATGGAGAAGGGGGAAAGGATCCATAGAAAATTTCAAACATAATGAACATTTTTCATAATTAAAAGCCCTGAACAGAACCATAGAAGAGTACAAGGTACCTGTTTATGAAGTTGTTGCTTTGCCTTTTTCTCTTGCATCACTTTCTGGCGGTTCTCATAGAACATAAAATCATCCAGAATGGATGTCCTACTGGCATGTTCCTTAAAAATCTTGAGCACTTGAAGACCCTGCTCCAGTTTTACCTGTAACACCAAAGCAAGAAACATTAGGCAAAAGCTTTTGATATACCCAACATACCCAAAAAAAAATCAGAAAGACACTCGCCTCCTGAGTGTCCCGACTGTTTGTCACTGGCTTATTATCATTGTTCTCTAATGTAATGTGCTTAAGAACACTGTTAGGTACATCCTTAACAATGTGCCACTTGACAGGGAAGCAGCCATTCCACTTATCTTGCTGCCAGTACTCGACAGTCTTGTTAAAATCAACTGGACCCACCATTTCCGCAACACCAACAAATTGCCCACTGGTGTTGACCTGAAATTTTGGAAAGCAGTCTTGATGAATAAATCAAGATAAAAGACAGCAAAACACTCCCTAAAGAATGACCATAATACTTACAGAGAAAAACAAAAAGACAGGGCATCCATCAGATTTCCCCTGAGCTTCCTGGTATCCAGCATCCAGCTTCTTGTTTCCGTTGGGGGTGCTGGCCCAGACATTGTATTTGATGCTCTTATGAATATCATCCTCACTGTATGATTTAATGATGAAGAACTTTGCATCACTGTATTTCTCAGGGAAATCAGCTCGGTTGTATTGTTCCTTATCCGGTATTACACTAGAATCCTCATTCCCAATTGAAGAGAGGTTCTGCCCCTTTACAGCAATTTTAACAGTAGGTCCGAATGTCTTTTGGTTTTTGAAGCGCCCTGCCCTAGGCCCTCTGTTCAGCTCGCTAAATCCATCTTGGTTCTCATTGCCATAACCATAATATCCATTGCCTCGGCCCCGAGGTTTGTACTTGCTATCCCACAGCCAATCCCCAGCGCCCATTTGACCTAGAATCATAACCATTTGATCCAAAACCAAGACCAGTTCTGAGTGCATTCTGGCCATACAGTTGGTTGTTTGGATAAATCCTACTCACGAAACCAGGAGCTGCTGGTCCGATCCCAGATGTTGGTCTGGGGGCATGAATACCCTGGAGATGATAAAGATTGATAATCAATAGGCCACAAGTGGGGGATACAATAACAATGCAATCACAACAAAAGTTTTGCAATCTCGAGTAGAATTTAAAATTTAGATCAACAATTGCAAGGTAAACTGAAAATGAATTTAAAACTTAGATCACCATCTTTCTGCCAAATATGATAGCTCTTGCTCTGTGGCAAACATTAGGATCAGCGACCCTCACCAGGAATACTTGGTGCATTGAAGTCAACCCAATGAGGTTAAATGGAATTGGCCACAGAGCAGTTGCTTGCTCAAGCAGGCAGCTTATAAACAGTACATAGCAAGCATACCATACGACATACCATGACTTGAGGAAGAGGACGGTGATTCTGATTTCTTGCTGCTGGAGTTGTCCCACCATGTGATACTGCAGACGAAATGGAGCTTGTTGTAGCTGGTCTGTGTTGCCCGTTAGAGAAAACAGGCCCATCAAACCATGGTACCGGAGATCGCATTCCATCAAAACTGAATCTTGGATCCTGGTAACCAGTAGAAGGAAGTCCACCTGGCAAAGATCCCCTACCATAAGATCCATTTGAAGTCTGTGACTGATTTTGGTGGCTTGGCCTCTGAGGTGCTGACCCACTATTTCCATTTGCATTCCCATTGGCAATTCCATTTGAGTTAGCCTTGGACGTATCCAAGGGAATGGATGGCTGATCAGAAGCAACAGAAGTAGAAACCTCGCTTTGAGAAGTAGGGGGTTGGTTTGGTGTATGCGGTGCGCCAGTAAGAGTTGGTGGCTGGAAAAATGGAGTTGGGTACTGATAATGCTGTGGACCATACAGTTGGCCATCATGCCCCATGGTAGGAACTGGGGAACCAGGAGACGGATATGCACCAAAAGGAGCATACCCATATCCATGGTGATACATGTCACCATAGACTCCCTGCCAAGAACCAAACAAGACATTGATCTAATCATTATCACAAAGATATAATAAGAACACCTTTTTACTCAGAAAAAAATTCTTGTATAGATAGTATCTTTGATCTACAAGAATATAGAGTTCCACAGACTTTTGAAAACCCTATATCTTTTTGCAGCTCAATAGTACATAATACAAAGCAACATGTAAAAAACCTGCTTCAGCCTCATTGAAAAGCATTTGTACAATCTACAGAAAGTCAAGTATAAACCATATGATCCCAGAAGTTCAGGCTCTGATAATCATTCACATCTAAATCTCAGGTTTAGTTATCTCGAATAGCCTAATTCAATTATATCATCCTATAGAAAGACAACTTATTTTATCAATATTACATCTGAGTTTAAAAATTTAAAAAAAAATTAATGCCTCAGTGAGTTAACTTACAGGAGGCATCTCCACTCCATCATGGTTTACATATCTAGGGTAGTCATCCCCCCACTCATTGACAGAACCATCATAACCTGAAAAAACAAAACTAAAATATGGCATCCAGTAATAAAAAAATACAAAGGCACTCAAAGTTAACATGTGCAACAAACATGTTAAACCAGAAAATATGTTAATACAACAGTTAAACAACTAAGGGGAGGAAAAAAGCTTAATTGGCCACCTCATTTAACAACAAAAATTTCAAACTAATCCACTGAAGTCTCGCAACAAACAATGAAATTTGATGACCAGAGAAAGCCCATAAATCTTGGGGCTCTGCAAGCGTTTCATTACCTCCATAGTAATAAGGGTATCCGCTTGGTAGATAACACATGCTTGGATCCATAAAGTCTGGAAGTATAGGTGTCAACGACCGCTCTGATGGGATCGGAACGTTTGGCACTTCTCCACCATTTGCAGACCCAAATTGTACCGCAGACGGCTATTAACCAAATTCAGGAGAAAAAAAAAGAAAAAAGAAATTAACACCAACCTATCTATAAATACAAAATCCAAAAGAAATTAACACGAATCTATCTCTCAAATACAAAACCGCGCAACCAAATAAAAGATGAAAAGATGAAGGCTGTGATCTCCAAGAGAAATGGACGGAAAAAATAATACCTTCTTGGTAGCCTCCACAGCATCATGATTCTTGGCCTGAGAATCCAACGACAACTTCTGCAACAAATCTGCAGCTTCTGTTCCGAAAGAATTAAGGAGAAAAAACAAACTAAAAAAAACGATGATGGATATATCATAAAAAATCCAATTTTTTGACGAACGTCAAAATACAGATATTACAATCAAAACATTATAGGACCACATCACATAACAAATAAAAAGAAGCATACAAAGAATCTTGATAAAATAATATAGAAGACAGAAGATAGAGGACCGTAAAATCTCATTTAATTTCTGTGACCAATTTAATCATCAAATACAACTTTTTTTTTTTTACAAAGCCCATCGATTGAGTTTAATCAAAAGAAACCTTTTTGCAAGGATAGATAACCAAAACAGACCAACATAAGCATCAAATCAGCAGGAAAACACAAACCCCCGAAGAAAATAATCTAAATCACATATACAGCAAAACAAAAGAAGGCGATATTAAAGAAACAGAAATCAGAAGTCCAAAATCTCATCGGAATCATGTCGTAAACCCTATATAGGAAAGGGCAAATCCAAGTCACATAGAGAACGGTAATCCAAAAGATTAAAACGTTCATTAACGATCATGGATCTATAATAAACCCTAACAAAACCCTCAAAGTCAACAGTTTATAAGAAAAAGAAGAAGGAAAAACACAGGTTTATCGCTTCAGAAAACCCAAACCAAGAGATCCAATAGAAAGAAACAGGGGAATCAAAACCAATACGAAAGAAATCCAAAAAAGCTAACCTAAACCAGCAGATTTCGATTGGAAAAGGAAAAGGAAGAAAAGGATACGGTCAGAAGCGGGAGCGACGGCAGCCATGGATGGTTCTGATGGGATCTGAAGCCCAAACCCTAAAAGAGAAAAAGGGGTGGGTGGGGAGAGTGATAAAGGAAAACCCTAGGAGAGAGAAGGTAGGAGGAAGAGAGCCGCCAGGGGAGGAACCCAAACGAAGAGGGTTTGGCGAATCGAAAAGCGGTGCTTCAAATAGCACCACGGCTCCGCCTCCACAACCGGATATATTATTTTATTACCTTTTATATCGAGCAGAAACCCTAATCCTCCTGGGACTCTTCTCTACCCTTCCATAGGCCCATGGGCCCTCTTGTTGCGCTTATAGTATTTGGGCTTGACTTGACTTTGATGGGCTCCCTTTTGGGCCCTCTCTCCTCCACCATGGCCTTCCCGGTTAGTCGAGAGTTAGCCAATTAGGCTTTTGACTGGCAATCGAGGTTTTCTTATTGGACTAGGATTAGGACCGCAAGAGCTCAGGATTAGGATCTAGGGCATAGGTTGTGTCTGACATGGGACCATTTGAGATCCGATGCAACATGAGCCATTGGATCATGCTTTGAGATGCATGTTAATAAGTGTGATGCATATGGACATTAGATCAACTACCAACTGCAACACTATCATGAATCACAAAGCTTGATTCAACAGCCCAAATTGCACGGTTCGATGAGTGTTAACTTTCACAAATTTTGTTTAGGCTTATATTTTATATTATTTGAGTAGAATCATTATGTTAGCCTCTCATCAAAATTGTAAATGTACTTTTACCAACTCTTATCTGTTGACATCTTTATTGACTGGATAAGAGTCCTGTGTTGGGCCATCCTCATGCTTTTATGGGTTTTAGGATTGCTTTCATCATATAGCTTCTTGACTCATTAATATCTATAAATACAAATGTTTGCATAACTTTCTAAAGATATTCAAAAAATAAGAGTTTGATGAATAAATTGACATGAAAGCGACTACTCTAAAGATATAACAATATCTTACCAACCATAAACTTGTTTTTTGTGCCAAGGATAGAATTTGGGCAGCTCAAGCCTACATGACTTTTCTTTCCCTAATGGTTCCTTTGAATAAAGCTAAGGTTATGGTTAAAATATGCATTGCTTTAATACACTTCTCCCCCCTTGGATATTGCTCATTTCCGCTTTATTCAGGATTATGTTTAGGGCTTAAATAGATACAATATGATTTATGTTTTATGGTTCTACAACTAAGTTTCTTCACTAGTGTTCCATTGTAACATTATTAGTGGAAGACCTATTTTAGCAAAATTCGAAAATAGCATCATCATAAATGAGAATATTCAACCCTTTTATTTATAGGCATCTATTTCTATATCAAGTTATCTTTTGATTCTGAACTAACACACTTATTGACATTATGACTTCTAAGTTATGACTAACATGCAACGACTTAAACCCACTTTATTTAACAAGCAAATACATACTCTTCCTTTGACTTGTCTCATAATGGCCCACACATAAGTAGACGTGTAGGAATTGGGAGATTTTGAAGTGGCATATTTATCATTAACAAGAGGATATAAGAGTAAAATTGTCATTTCTTAAAATTTATGCCTAAAAATGTTTAGTGGTGAGGAATATCTTGAACAACATTTGATAAATTGCAATTCTTATGGAGGTTTATATGGATATATATGCCTGTCAAATTAATCTTATCATATAGATTACTAGTTTGCCTTGATCACCACTTGCTTGGGAATATTGACATTCAATCACATTAAATTTGACTTATATCATTTCAACCATACTTCTTTAAAGTAAACCATTTTGAAATCCCAAAAAAGTTGTGCTTGAATTGAGATCCCCGGTACAAACATTTAAAGATTCTACCAAAAATCTATTTATTGCCTCCATATTGAATTTAAACTAAAATCAAGGTTAAAATAGTTCATTTGATGACCTTGGGCAAAGGAATATACTTCGGATTGGATTTTAGATCTAAATTAAGCTCATTAATGGTTAGGCTTGTGACTGATCATAGCTTAGATAAGGGCTTAGATCATGATTGTGCTTATGATAAAATCAAGTTTGACTAAAGCTATCACTTTCATTAAAAGACTGAAAGAAAAGAACAAAGTTGTCGATCAATCATACAATTTAATAGGTTAAGCACAAAAATCAAGGATTGAATTTTTTTTTGTATTATTTTTCTTCCATCTATCTACCTTACAAAAATAAAATATGACTGATCACCTGGTTCCTTGAGTTGAAACAACTTACAATTTTTTTCCAACCAGAGGCATCAACAAAAAGTGTCAACTATCACACCTTTCACTCGATTTACCATTACCTTCCAAGAATCCTATGGAGAAACAAGGTCAGGTGGTGAATGAGATTAAGTTGTTATATGAGATTAATACTAGATTTCATGTTTGTAATTTAGTTTAAAGTTTAATAGTGATTTGTATTAGCATTACGATTGTTATTTTATATGTTTGGAATTTGGCTATGGTAAATTTTATTATATTTTAAAAACTTATAAGAATAAATCTTAGGGAAAATTACTTAAACATTTTCTTAACTTAGGTTTACCTTCATCTAGTATCACTCGAGTTTAAAAAGTTTTAAAGTAGACCTTCAAGTTAGTTGAGTAGTTCAATATGGTCCAATAATCTTCATTTACTTAGACTTATAGGATTCCATCATGTGACAGTCACATGAGACTCGTAGAACTCACATACTCTTTATGATGAGTGGTTTAGGAATAGGTGGAATGGAGAGGATGGATGAGGAGGGATCGAGAGGAGAGATAAGGATGATAGCATGATTTAGAGAGGAGGAGGAGGAGGTTGTGTTGGAAGAAGAGGAGGTGGTAGGAGTAGATAGGGCTATGGACCAAGTTAAATAAAGAGGAGGAATGAAGACACAGCAGGATTTACCATATGTTTAGTTGGGGTCTTCAGAAGAAGGATGGATGGGATTGGAAGAATCGATGGCCCCCATCCACCGTTTGGTTCAAAAAATCTTAAGAATAATGGATGAAAAAGAGAGATTGCCTATCCATCTTGCCCATCAATTTGCATTTTCCCAAATTTGAAGAATACAAGGAAGGATGGATGAAGCATGTGAGGGATTGGTTTCTACATTGATAAAATTAACTCTCATTAATTTGTTGACAAAATCCTAATACTTTTTTACTTTTTTACTAGAAAAGAGATCTACACTCTACCTTTTATTTACTCCAATGGCCACCCCTCTTCTTCTTAATGCCACTAGCGCATCACTGCCTCAACCCACCACCATCCATCATCGTCTCTCTTCTCCTCTACTCTACCTCATCAACTCAGCCACCATCTCTCTTCTCCTCGATGCCACCAACTTACCAGCCCACCATCATCCCTCTTCACATCAACGCCAACCACCGCTACCCTTACCAACCTTCACCTCCATCTAAAAATTACCATTTAGTCTGGATAAAATTATTCACCCATCTTATTTTTTTTCTATTCTTCTGAACAATCGCTCCATGCATCCTAGCGTTGCGATAGGCACCAAAGTATTGGATGGTAGATAAATAGGAATAGAGCTCAGGACTGACCGAACTAGCATGACCCTGTGCATCATAGATAGGGCGGGGACCATCCCTCCAATCTACGCCTGATGCTCAGCTCCATGGACATGCTCTCCCTTCTGCATAGCCGTCAACCAATGATCGAGACCCCGAGGTAATGCAAGGTCCCCTCCTACTCCCCAATCTCCAAGATGCTGAAGACCGAGGCCTTCATCCATGGCTCGATCTTTGAGCTAAAGTAGATAGCTGACTTGGCCAAATTCACCGGCTAGCTGATACCCTGCAATAGACCTCCAGAATTCTGCAGATGGCCAAGGTTGAACGCCTCATCGTACGAGCCAGCAGCAGACAATCATCAGCGAATAGTAGGTGCAATATCTGGGTCAGACCCACCGCCAGTCCATATGCCTTCATCTCCTGCATCGCCGATGCATGCCGGAGGGCTCTAGATACGGAATCTGCACAAATAATGAACAACAGTGGTAATAAGGGGCAGCCCTATCTCAGCCCCACCGAAGACTCGAAAAACTGCGATAGAGATCCATTAATCAATAAAGCAAAGGACGGGGTTAGAATACATCCCCGATCCATCTGATCCACAGTGGGTGAAAGTTGAATCACTCCAGGCAGCGAGTCACAAAGTCTCACCTCATCCTGTCGTATGCTCACTCTTCTATATTGAGTTTGATGCCCATCAAACTCCTACGCCCCGACGCCCTCTGAAGGTCAGATATAAACTCATGAGCAATGAGGACGTTGTCGGAGATGGATTGCCCCCGACGAAAGCCTCCTGCTCACAACATATCAGTCTAGATAAGGTGCCTTTCATCCTCTGAACTAGGATCTTTGTCACCACCTTATACAAAGTGGTGTGCAGACTGATCGGTCGGTAGTGGCTCAACTCCAGCGGATTCTGTCTCTTTAGAATCAAGGTGATAAAGGTCCACTTCCACTCATCGAGCATCGTCGCTGACGAGAAGAACTGCTGGACAGCCGTCATCACCTCCTGTCTGATGATTGACCAGTACCTCCAAAAGAAAACTAGAGAAAAACCATCCGGACCCAGGGCCTTATCCTCGCCTAGGGACCAGAGGGCTTCCTAAACCTTCGCATCTGACACTGAACTGACCAGTGTTGCATTCTCGTCCCCCGATATCCTCAGCTCAGGGTCCGGCCCACAGCCTTCGCCCGCAGCACCACCTAACTCGAAAGAATTACTCTAGGGTCCACCTAACTCGGAAGAACTACTCTAGGGTCCGACTGACAGTCTCCGGATCCTCTGTCGCCTATCCACTATTGTCCCTAACCCTGCTAAGCCGATTTCGCTGCTTCCGGATGATAGTAAACTGATGAAAGAATCTTGTATTCTAGCCATCCTCTCTAATCCATTGAACTCTGAACTTCTGCCTCCAGAACACCTCATGCTGCCTGAGAAAGAAATGATGCTTGGCCAATAGCCCTCTGAGCTCTCCTTGGTCTTCATCTGAGAGACTTCCCCCACAATCCTCTAAGGACTGGAGCCTGATGATGGAGGCTTCAGTTTTTCTCCCCTCCTGAAAATGTTCCCCACCTCCTCCATGTTCCATCTGAGCAGTCGATGCCTAGTTAACTCTAATTCGTGGGTAACTCTGTACATCATGTCCCCCCGAACTGGTGTCCTCAATGCCTACCTCACCACGTCCCACGATCGTGGATAGGATAGCCATATCTTTTCAAAACGATAAGGACTATGAATCGGAAAAACATGTGAGGTACTCACTAAGACGGGGCAATAATCTGAACCTATCTTGGGCAAGTGGCAAACCCAGAAGTTCGAAAACCATTGGATCCAACTGGTCGAAGCAAAGGCTCTATCAATCCTCTTTCAAACATGCGCCTGTCTTAGCCTATTGTTGCACTAGGTGAACCTCGGGCCCATGAAACCGCGGACAAGATGAAGTCCTGAAACTCTCTAACCTCGATCTTGTTAGTGAAGACCTCACCCCCCTGCTTCTCCTTTGGGTTGTCGATGCAATTGAAGGCCTGAAGGCCCTCGCCATCAACACGGCATGCCCTAGCTAGATAAGAATGGATGCCTCTTCCCACAAAGTTCTTCTCTCCCTATAGTTCGTACTGGCATAGACCGCCAACAAGACCCAAGTGGGGCTACTCCCCTCTGAAATCACCATGACCATCTGCTAGCTACACTTGTGAAAAATGTCGAGGTTGCATCCCCCCAACCGCCATAACACAATGATGCCCTGGGAGAGGCCCTATGACTCCACCACATAGCTTCCCCAATTCCTCGAGATAGACTACCTAACCCGTTGCAGACTGGCTCCCGACAACCGAGTCTCAAACAACACACAAATTTTGGGGTCATGCAAACTCACCAACATACGGAAAGCCGACCTAATGGATAATTTTTCGACTCTCCGATAGTTCCACAAGAGGATCTTCATTTCAAGGGTTGGGGGCTATCGGGCCGAGCCGCACCCTCCGGATCCTGCTTCCCCCCTCCTCCCCAGTGGCCACTACCTCCACCTGGCCGGTCCTCCATTGCGCACCTCAACTGCTGAACGATGGCCTCATGCATCGGCCCATGCGAAGGCCCAGCGACGCCTAAGCCCAGCCTGTCCAAGCAGCCCTTCTAGGAAGCTTCCCTGAAGCCAGTTGTCCCGGCCCCAAGTCGAGCCAGAGCCAGCTCCCTTCCTATCTGTCCCCACCCTCTCGGAGCCCGACGTCTCCCCCGCCGGTGCGTCGTCCGAGCTGCTCTCCACCCATGTCGAGGGCTCCTTCACGGCACTCTCCCAGTGTACCTGTCACGACCCCCGCCCTGTTCCCGGCGGGCCACCGCGACGGTCCTAGGGTGCGGGTAGGCATAAGGCCACCAGCCACCAGCCACCACGTAGAACCCTACTACCTATCAATCATCAATAAATTCTAAAAAATTTTGGCATGATACATGCACAAAATGATCACCTTTCCTATGGTGACTGTCAGGATTATCTCATTACATACAACAACACTACCTGTCAGAGCAGCAATCACATAATCTGTCACATAATGAACCTGGACAATATATATCAATACATCATCACAGGCATATAACTCATCTGTATAAAAATCTGGTTCCATTCCATCCATGGTCAAACCCATATCCACAACAGGATCTATGACTGTAACTATACACTATATACAATAGAAGGTTTATAATACACCAAAAGGGTATAAACCTCTATCTACATTATACTATACTATGGAGCGGCACAGCTAGCAGGCAACCACTAATCCTGCTTCTCTCTATACAATACTTGCCCTGCAATCAAAAATATCAAACTGGGGAGTGAGTATATGAATACTCAGTGAGTGGAGTAGAGAGTACTATGCATATGAGACAGAATATAATCATGGCTCGAGATGAAATCTCAAGATCAATAACAAGATGAACATGAACTCAACATAGAGCATATGGAGTAAATCATCAATATCACCACAATCACAATCAACTCATCTGGAGCACATATGAAATAATCAAGTAATCATATATGCTACTCATGAATATGCTCGACAGATCATAATGCTGGAACATACAAATCGGGTGGCAATATGCTGAAACATTGATATATAGCTATCGAAAGGTGGGTCTACGCCTCAGGCGAACCACAACAACTTCCTACTGCCATATGCATGCATAGAATATGACACCACACCAATATGTAAATCAAGATATCAATATGCGAAGTCATCACTAGATAGCTGTCGGGAGGTGGATCTTACACCCCAGGCGAACCACAACAACTCCCTACTGTCACATGCATATGCAGGATAAGACACCACACTGATCATGTAAATGCTGGCCAGTATCCAGAACAGAAATCCATAGAAACATCTCACATCTATATACTAAACGGCACCTCGCGGAAATTCTACATCTGCGGAAAGCCATACTGCACCTCGCGGGGTCTTACTATGCCCGGCGGCAAGCAGAATATAAGTCGTAGGACCGGCCGATCCTACGCCTAGGGTCGTATCCCCCCTAGGAAGGAACTGGGCTCCGTCCATCCAGAAGGCTACTATGTGCACACAGGCCGATGTCTAACCCCATCGACTATAGGTGTCCTGTAGATACTGCCAAGCCATGCATAAATGCCATAATGCACCCTCCCAATACTCTACTAAAAAGGAGTATAATCAAGACTACCACTCACTCGACCACGATCCAATCATAAACTAACATCAGGGTTAGGAGTGAGGAATCATGGGAGTACAATGCAACTCAATATACCATGAGAAGGGTTCTACAAGTCTTTGAAATAGAAGAAATGAAATCAATTTACAAAAGAAGTCATTTCACAATTCGGAACCAATTTAATTACTCATCTACCCCTCATAATTCCTCTCAATATTCCCTCAAATGCATGTACAGAATAATCAAACATGAAGAACAAAATATAGAGGAATCTACCACAACAATTAATCAATAAACTCAGGTGGAATCAAGTCACACTTGGCAACATTCATGAAAATGAATAAGGAATGTGCTCATGGTGCAAAGTACAAACTTCCACTCACCTGCCAATCCGACACAGCCCTGATACGCCTCCAAAAATCTACAGCAGGTAGTGGAGAACTTCTTCCTCTTGTTCCCTAGCTTCTTGCCTAATTGTGACATGCATTTACAATACAGTTAGTCTTGTATCAAGGGCCATAATCTACGTGCCAATTATAATATAGGGAACTTTAATTGATTCAACTCCTCCGTTTCCTAAATCTTTTCTTTTCTTTCTCTTTTTCTTTTTCTATTAATTAACTCATCATTTATGTGTACTAGGAATTCCCTTGCATGAGTACAAGGTCCCCCTTAGCTTAATCTAGGCTTAATACCCTATTATGGCATGAAATTCCTTATTTTCCCACCCGGATAAACAGTAACCTGGACCGATAGCTGGTTACTTCATCCCGGATTTGATCCACTTTTCAAACTCTAAATTTTATAAAAATTTTACCTAACGTTCTACACTCATAGGAAATTCCAGAATGGTAACAAGCATCACCATCGGAGACCGATTGACCCTCAAAATAATTAACCGAAGTTGGGACTTCGACACAGTTTTTCCGTAGTGCCGGAAAAACTTGTCGAAATCCAGTTCTTCCTCTTTTAACCACCCAACCCTTATCCAACCTCTCTAGACTACATCCACCCTTTGTATAGCCTAATATCATCAAAAGACTAGGTAGGGATGGATATTTACCTTTTTCTCTTCGAAGAATTTGGGTCTTTGCACCAAGGAAAAGGAGACCGATACTTTCCTTTTTTGTTTCAGCCGGCACACAACCGGGATCCCCCCTTTCCTTCTCTTCTTTTTTTCTTTCGGACTCTCCCTCTCCTTCTCTTCTTCTCTCTTTTTCCTTCTTCTTTTCCTTCCTTTCTTTTCTCTCTGTGACTCTCCTTCTCTGTTAAAAAACCCACTGCCTGAGACTCCTCTCCCTCTCTGCCTCAAATCCAACGTCTGAACCAAACCCATGAATTAAGTCACATCACACACCAAAAATTTTTATTTTGCCCCTAACACTTCAACATATCTACTGTTATGCCATTAACTTTTGATTTCTTCCTATTTTGCCACTAACACTTCAACGCATCTACTATTATGCCATTAACTTTTGATTCTTTCCAATTTTACCCCTTATATTAATTTTTAAGGACTATTCTATCCTTCTATATATATATAAAAAATTGGGATTCTTACAGTACCGCCTCTCCTTGCTGAGTGTGCTAGCCTTTCAAACCATTGTGCCGACCGCCACCGCCATCACCACCCCCGGTGGCATCGCCAGAGGTTCGCAGGCCCCCCATGATTGTCGGTCGCCTCCCTAGTATGCCACAGCTACACCCGGCACGGTTGACACGGAAGGCACCTGTATCTAACGAGTCGATCCGCGCTCCACCAGCCTAGGCCCCGTCCTTCGCTTGGACATGCTTCTAGCCCATTTCTGTGGGCCGAGCCCGCCTACTGCGTTCGCTGTGGCCGGGTCTGCCTTGCACGGTTGGGCCTGGGCCCAGCCTTGGTCCAGCGACCCCGCAGCCCAATTTGTTGCGCGGGTCAGGCCTGGGTCCTAGCCCTGGTCCTGCGGCCCCACAACCTGATTCGTTGTGTGGGTTGGGCCCTAGGACTGGGCCAGTCCTCCACTCGGTTGCAAACGACCCGGTGTCGACCCGGGGCGAATCGCAGGCGCCGCCGCCGTGCCAGATGCCGAGTCGCCGCGCTCGGTGTTCTTCTCCGGCAAGATTTGCCAAGCAATCTTCTTCGACTTCTGCCACCCCTCGAAATCTGGCTGTGACTCAGGCACACTCAGCCCTTCCTTGGCTGGACTCGATCCTAAGTGTAAGGAGCTCGACCCCCAAGTCGACTCAAGGGAGGCCTCGGTCGTCTTCCTTGCTTCGCATCTGGCAGCACCATCCATGGGCCAAAGACCATCCGACCCTCCTACATAAGGGCGCCCTCCTTCATCTCTCCTGACGGTCCCTTCGGGCCCTCGGCTACCTTTGGATCCGCTCCCTTCCCCAGCTCCGACCTCGAGCCCTGAAACCGGCAATCGTCGGACTGGTGGTCATGCAGACACACTAATAACAAAGGCCCGGTAGGTCTTCATAGACGAAGGCCTGCCAGAACCTCGTCTTCCCTCCCTAGACGAGGGTTCATGTTATCAAGGGTTGAAGGGAGTCGATTTTGACCTTCACCCTCGCATACCCGATCTGCCGCCTCTCACTAGAGACCACATTGAGCTCTAGAGGGCGCCCCGTCGTCGCCGCTATCTCACGTATGGACTCCCTGTCCCAACACTCAAGGGGGAGGATAGGCAATCAGAGCCAGATCACCGTCCGACTCACCGTATGGATGCTTGGAATGAAATTGGTCTACCATTCCTCCATGGCCATCAACTAGCCTGCCACCAGCCATGGGCCAGCCGCCATTACCGCAGCCCGATTCTCATCGAACACGAACAGGATGGTCAGAAGCCCCTCCACTATTGGCAAGACCTCCATTGAGTGCTGCAGCTTGCCCCGGCTCCGGAGATCTCGTGCCACCAGCTCTGTTGGGATGCGTCGGCCCAAGCTTCTCGTGATCACGGTCGTCTCCTCCCAAATGCCTCTGGCTTGTGCCACCCGCTCTGTCGGCACCACCACCATCTGGAGGTATTGTCATTGGAGCTCCTCTAACTCAACCTCGGTGAACCGATGGATGGATTCCTCCGGTCGTCGCGAAGCCCTCTGCACTACCGCCGACCACAATGGGGTGGTCTCAGCCATCCCTGGAGATGGGCCAAACTACCGACCCCCATTGGAACCTCCCGGCATGCCGGTGCTAGGGGCTACCCTTCAGGTAGCACACCAGGTGTTCGATGGGGAGCCTACCCTTCGCACAATTCTTGATGCAGCGAGGGCTACTCAATTTCTCTTCAACAATCGAGGGTTACCTCCTTCAATTTTTTTTATAAAAAAATTCAAGCTCTATTTTCCCTTGTTCTTGAGAATTCGGCCCTATCTCTGCATTTCTGACTGTCTCTACCGATCGATACCCATCGCCGAAGCCTTTGCTCAATAAACCACATCAAGTTGAACCCATGGCTAGAGTTTTTGCCGAGATACCATGGATCTTGAGATTTGGGACCAAGTCCTATCTTGGTTGATTTTTCCAATAGATTTCTTCACCATCCGTCGCTTGCGACCACCAACCGCCGCTTGGGGTGATTAATTGTTGATCCTCTGGCTAGTAGTGACCCTCCACGAGCTTCTTCTTCCTTGGTTGGAGAGAAAGAGGCTTTGTTTTCTCTCTTTTCCCACTTTCTCTCTCTTGTTCCTCTCTCCACTAAAATTTTTTGAAACTTAGAGAGAGGCCTTTTCTCAATGATTTTGATTGACCCTTGTAAAAGAAGATCCTGACCTATAGCCACTGGGCCGCATGCCAGTCCCCACTTGATCTTTATCGGACACTGCTAGATTTTATCATCTCCAATCTTTATTGAACTATCTGTACCCTAGTCCAACTATGATCAGATAAAATCATCTTGATTAGACCAACCAAGATGTCGGGCACTTGTGCTTGGCCTGCCTTGTGAGAGTGTTGGAACTTAGAATTTTTATTCTTAAAATAAGCATGATTAAATTCTAATAAAATATATAATTTTTAGATATTTTGCTTTAAGGAATATTTTTAGAGTGAATTGGATTTATCGGGTGATTTCAATAGAAAATAAATAATGGAACATTTTTCTAGATTTATTGGCAACCTATAAAATACTTTTGTCATTTAATCTTGAATTGCATTCTTTTATGAAGCATAGCATTTTATTATTGAATATGTCATATTGTGGAATATTATTTGATGCATGATCGAAAGTATCAAATTTGCTCGATTGATTTCAATACCACGTGGTTTCTGTATTTTTGTCAATTTGACATATGAAACATATTTGATGAAAAAGAAAATTTTGATTTGAGATGATTATAGACTCTCAAACTGACTATGTTACGAACTGTGCCATTGGAAGCTTATATGTTGGACTTGATTAGTCATGAAGGATTCGCACCACGAAAGAGGTGGCTTGCCGCAAAAGTGGCACAACACAAGGAGCCCACCATTTGGGTTTAAACGTTGGCAAATGGCCCTGCAAATGGAGATTAAATACCCTGAAGGACTATACCTATGATCCTGCAATAGTAAAAATGTGATCATAGCTTATAAGCTAATGAGATGAACATGATGTTTTGAAGAAATTGGATTCATAAATAAAAATTTTAATTTTGAGAAAAAAAATAGATTTGCATGTATGATCAAGCTGTATATCTAGTTTTAGTTTTGAATTGATATATTCTATATACTTATTTTCTAAAAATTATTATTTATCTTATTATCGAATTAATTTAGTTAAAATATTCATTGCTTACTAGGTTATCCAGCTTTTTTTATTGTATATGTTATTATTTCTATAAATTTCTAGAACTAAGCTACAGTCTCTTTATTTTGGACTAGGATTTTACTAAAATTTGTGTGAGATATTTTGAGGATCATTGGATTTTATGAGATATTAAAGTTCAGATTTTAGTTATTTTAATTTTAAAGTTAATTAATTGATTATTTATGCCGTGCATGCTTGTAGGGAAAATTTTTATTAGTTGTAGTTGTTGTGGTGACCTCTGGTTCACGATCTCAAATTAGGGGTACGATGAAATTATACTACTTTTCTGCACTCTCCACCTCTGTCATTCACTCGTTCCGACAAATTCCACCCCCTCAATCTCCTTCCCACTCTCTTGACATCAGAATTTGTTCAACATGAAGCTTCCATTTCTCTCCCTCAAGCCTGTCAATTTGCTTCACTTCCTCCACCCACCGGGATTGGGGTTAGGTCATGATGTTCTCTTTGGGTTATCAAAATGGAACTGGCCTTTTGATTATTACAAAAATATCAATAGCTTTTTGGCAGTTTTCAGTTTATTAAAGTTCTTTCACCCTCCAAAATCTTCATAATTACTGCAGTCGCCATTATGCACTTGGGCTTGGCTATCTCCCGTCAGCATTGAAATGGACAGATAATATTTTTAAAGAAAAGGCTTAGCAGTTTTTATATGAATGAGATTGGGGTCCACCTGAAATGAAGTTGATCCAGAAGCCATGACTTGGCTGGACTTGGGTTGAAACTTTATATGAAATCATTTTGGAATTAGAGTTAGGATAAATGTTGAAGCAAAAATCCTGACCGACATTATAATTGTTGTCTAAAATTGACCGTAGAAATAAAAATCAAATTGTCATCAAGATTTTAAGTTGAGTTGAATCTTCTTAAGATTTGTATGATCTACTTTGGCCTCAGATATTACGTAGGTTTTATTACTCCTCTTGGAATATATTATGCAATGTGATGCGGAAAAAGTGCACCATAGCCTCAATGATGATTAGTATTATTATGTTTTTGAATAAAATGATAGAATTCTTATTGGGTCAAGATCAATTATTATTGAATACATTGATCACAAGCAAAATTAGCTTGTAATCTAGCAGCTACGGAGAGTGTGTTTTGGATCTTTTCTAATAAGTCCAATTCCACATATGTTTTGTTTAAACTTTGTTCATCGACATGGTTGTTTTGTCAAATATGGTTGAATTCTATGAACGATGATCTATTGGACTAATCCAAACTAGAGCCATCCTTAAGTCCCGATTGTATGTGGTTAGCCATACTAAATAGCCCATAGTTCGTGATAAATATACGAGAATGACCGATTATGCCTCCATTATAAAGCATGCAAAAGGAATACATAGTCATAGATGCCATTCAAAATTAAGAAAAATAACCCTTAAAAGTCAATATTGGTCCGAGCTTGCATGATAATGTGCTCAAGTAATTACTTTAAAGTTTAAATCTCCTATCTAGAAAAGAAAAAAGAAAGGAAATTATATTGCTTAACAATGGTCTTGACTTAAGTGATTGTAAGGTTGATTGCCATGTTGATATGTTAGGCTTTGAGACCCTCCTAATCTTGGATTGTGTTGTGGTGTAATTATTCATCTACTTTAGTATTATCTATGTCAAACAATGAGGAAAATACCTTTTAAGGCTCCAAGATGGAATTTCCTCTGAAGGAGGGGTTACAAGCTAGCTAGTTAGTTAATAATTCTACTCACCATTTTACTTATTATACTAAGGTCTTTTAAGCATATGTTACGATTAGATCATACTACTTTATTAGCGGACTAATCAATAAGGCTAATAGTACCACAAGGAACTATAACCATATGTGGTCATCTTACAAAATAGTGCTTTACTATCAAAACAATGTAGCTAGAATTGGGTTTCCCATATATTTTGGTATTGAAATTATTAGTTATCAATTTCTCGAACCGCTTACTAGCCTATGGAACTACAAGACTTGAAAGAAGAGATCACACTAGTTTATTAGTGGGCTAATCAATAAGGCTGATGGTCCCACAAGGAACCATTATCTGTATGCAGTCATCTTAAACAACAAGAAGCCCTATCAAAACAAGGTAGCTTGGATTGGGTTTTTCATACCTTTTGGTGCTGAAATTATTAATTATGAGTTTCTAAAACCACTTACTAGCATGCTGAATTATAAAACTTGAAATTATAGAAAATTCTAGATGGACTATTTATAGGGTAAGTTTTATAAAACAAATAATATATCATATCTTTTCATCATCATGACATTAGCTATGCTTATGAAAGATATTTAAACCTTACTTTAAACCCAATTGATGTAATGTTGATGCAAAAATATAGCATATTAGTTGTCCTACAAGACTTGTCCAATGAAATGATTCTCCTTGCGTTGCCCTGAGAATACAAATCTTTTGTCATAAGTCTACGGTTGACTCACTCTAGTTCAACTCAAAACCCTGTCCAAATTTTCCAAGTCATCTCAGTAAGTGATCATATGCTTAGATCAAGTCATCAGTAAGTCGTAAGGTTTGAGTCTTCCCCCTTTCTTTCCTCCTAAAATCAAACTTCGAGTTAATTCAATGGGTTTTCTTGAACTAGCCACATGCTTGAGTTTGCCTGAAGGGGATTTTAAATGCAAAAAGCTAACCAAAGCTGCCACATATATGTCTTGAGGAAACATAACATGTAGCTTATTTCATGATTCAGAAAATTTCAAGACTATGATTTGGACTAGCACCTCTATATATTGATTCAATTTGAAGAAAAAATAATCTGTTTTGATCTATAGAAAAATTCACAAAAAATAAACTACACTAACAGAACTTTTTGCACATATAGATTAGAGAGACTTATCTGGATTTCTTCAACTCAACTAAATCTTGGACCAGATTGAGTCAGTTAAATAGTCAGAGACTAGACTCAGATTGAGTCATGAAATTTTTTTTCGGGGGTTAGGATGAGATACAGTTTCTTTTCCCCCTGATCACTCTGACATATATGAGTGGTTTTAAATAACATTAGTCTAACAATTGTATAGAACTAGTAACAGTTTCCACTCACCTCTGTTACAAATCAAACATAAAATGTAACAGGCTAGAAATAACAGCTATTATATGCATTTTAATAATGACTGTTTATTGAAATTCTAATGTAGTAATTTCTCAATAAGATATCTGGAACAGATAGTATTTAGACACTGGACAGCACTATTTAAATAAAAAAGTTGTGATAAGCTTGTAGTGATATGCTGCATGTCATTATAGCTCATAATTGGTGCAAACATAAAATAATACTTTATATTAAATAAGAGGTCATGCTTTTTTTTCTTGTGTCTCCATAATGTTATCTTATACTTGATGTGGCAGACATAATAATGATGCCTATTGGCTCACTTGTTTCATCAATTGGTTTGTCCCTTGGATAATCTATCTTTTATCAAACATCACAAATTTTAAACCACACAATAAAACCTTTCTGAATACTGCCTTGCCAAACATGACTATGACTTTGGTCAGCTCTAGTTGTCTCGAGTCTACCTATTTCTGAAAGGAGTTACTGCCTTCAACTCAGAGACCAAGCTAAGTTGAAATTTAATTAAGATAGATGTGTTGTAACACACTGAGCTCTTAAATGGCAACAAAGCATCTAAGCAAGTTGCCTGGGAAAAAGAGTTTATCTCAACCCCATATCAAACTACATGTCAAGGATCTATGATTCTAGAAATTTTGAATTTTGAATTTTGAATTCTGAATTTTGAATATCGAATAGCATAAATTTAGGATTGATCCTAGAAATTCCTTTGTTATTTCTTCCTATCCTTGTATCATCCTAGTTGTAATCTCTTGTATATTCTTAACTATAAATATACCTAATGACTGCCTCATGAGAGTAGGCACAAAAAATTTTCCATAACATTTCTCTTTTCTACACCAAATATACAAAAAAGTGCAAGATCCTATCTTACTCTTTTATGCGGCAAACATATCTGCGGCACACAACAGAAGATGAATTCATCGTTCGCATTTTTATGACATGGATTTGTGTGATGGCAATAATCGCATATTTGTCAAAAAAAAATAATCATACTTTCATGTTTACTTCAAACACATTTGGATGCAGCATTTTTATTTCCCTAAGAATCTGCTGCCCATCGATAACATTAAGAAACAAGTGGCATATTTTTAATTGACATGCCTCAAGCATTTGATAGCATTAGGAACTGACACGTTTTATGTGTGATAAATATGTGGCCAACATCTTGTCTGATTAGCAAAAACCTTTTTGAATTCAAAGTGTTTCTTAGTGGTTGACCATTACATATATTGACAATATTGATAGCACTTCTTATGAGTCAAATCTTGTGAAGAAGTAGTTGACTGGCAGTGTAGTGTCTGTGAAGTAATGTTGGTCCACCAGTGTATCAAAAATACACCTAATGGCAAAGAATCATGATCATTTTAGACTGTTACCTTTGTTAGAATAACGGATAGATGCCATAGGGGTTTTGAGCTTAGTACCTCGTGGCAACTATTTTAGTATAAGAGGATCATTAATGTCCTTTAATACCAGATCATAGGACAATGTTGGAGGGACCACATTTTTTCCATCAGCAATCACTAATGGATGATTACTTGTTTAGGGGCTTGTGATATGAACTTAACCCTTCAATAAAATTAAATGAGACCCAATACACTTTTGCAGCCATGAACTGCACTATCTAATTCAGAATAAGAATAGAGTCGTAATGCAGTCAACCGAATGTTAAATAAATATCTTAGTTAAATTTGAGATTCAAGATGAGGGATCTTGAAAAAAACTGGATATCAGCTTGTTAGTTTTATACTCATGCAAGAAGTCCTTGTAGCATTGCAGATGTTCCTCTATGTAGTATAATTTGTTCAGGGAAAAGAATCCAAATAAAAAGAGAGGACAAGCATCAGAAATGTAGCAAATAGCACGTAGACTAACATGTTGCAGTAATGTATTAAAATCACAGTATACAAGTTATTTGGTTATCTCACAAAAAAAAGTTCAAAGAAAAGTATAAAAATCACCCTATGCAATGACATAGACAAGTTCAAAAGAAAAAGAAGTGGGCATGTGCTTCGATTTGTAGCCATGGAAAATCCAAAATGATGTGCTACTTTCAACCTTCAAAAACTAAAGCAGATGCTATATAATCATGTCCAATCCAATTGATGTTATCTACCTCGTGTCGCAATGGACTAGATAAGTCAAAGTAAGACAATATAACATACAATCTTGACAAGTAATCGACCCAATTTGATGTCGAGTTGGGACTCCTCAACCTGCACATGTCCATGGGTCAGCCCCTAGACTCAATATAATCTCCTTTGAACTATGATATCCTATATTTCCATGTTTTTTTTCCTCTTCACGTAACGCAATCTCAAATCAACTTTACTTGACTAAATACATATTTGATACAATTGATCCATAGCCTTCTCCACCCTACATGATCCAACTTAGTCAATCAGTTTCTATTGATTCTTCAAGACATGGTTTTGATGTGAAGTAAATAACTAGTAGTAAAAGAGATCATCCGGTTTTAAAAACCTTACCTCATGGTCATAATTTATCGATAAACTAGACCTAAGCTAACCCAACTTAAATAAAACTGCGCCCTCGAGGCTAGACGGAGTTTCAATCTATGCTCAACCAGTTTTCTTTTTAAAAAAGTAAGAAAAATTAAGTGTAGGGTTATCCCAAATTAAAAAAATATTTAGCCAAATCCCAGCATCACGGATGGAACTGTATCAAATTCTTGAAGAACCAGTGAAAAGAATATTAACATTCATGAATGTATATAATCATGTAGAACAAAATATTGTTTGTTAAGATTTT
This sequence comes from Phoenix dactylifera, assembly GCF_009389715.1. Classification (NCBI taxonomy): domain Eukaryota; kingdom Viridiplantae; phylum Streptophyta; class Magnoliopsida; order Arecales; family Arecaceae; genus Phoenix; species Phoenix dactylifera. The sequence continues at coordinate 28,364 of NW_024068750.1, forward strand.
CTAAATCATGTACCTTCTCAAAGGACAATTGCTCTTTAAGGGAGAGCTGCCAACCAAGTAGCAAAACATTCTCGGATTTAGTTGATATTTTTTATTTTTTAATTTTCATTCTTGAAGAGGCATTCCCACTCTCCTTTATTTTTCAAGAAAAAAATCATTGTTGAAGATATCTAAATTAATTGAAGTGGCAGATTTTCTCACGCACCATAGATAAAGGCTCATGGCCTCGTTGTTTTCTTCTTTTTTTTAAGCTCGTCTATTTATTTAGTAATAAAGATACATTACTTCTTGTAATAAAAATATATTGATTAATATTTGTACTGCAAAATTGGTGAAGCACACTTAGGCCTCCCTTATTTCTAGCTTATTGTGCATGTTTTTTAGGCATTACACCCTATTTTTGTTCTGCGTAATGGAAGTATCTAGAAAAAAAAATGAGAATTTGTACTCATTAAATTGCCTCGAGGAGAATCTAATACTCGACTAAACCTATAAGAAAGGCACCAAGTATCATTCTTATTATTATTATTTTTTCAAAAACCTCAAGTATTGAAGTTGAAATCACAAATTCATTTTATCCAGACCTGACTCAGAAAGCATGCAGCTCAAGTCTACATCCAAATCCTAGAACTGAAACTTAATGCTAGACCATGCCTTTGGGCACTTAAGAGGTGTAGCAGAGTTAGAGAACTGCCAAACAGAATTCAAAATGCTAAAACCATGCCAACATAAGACTTGTAATGCATAGCCTTCCTTAGATTTGAAAAGACTTTTAAAGAAATTTGAAAGCTAGCAGATTGAAGCCTCAAGGCAAACGTTGGAGAAGTTAGCAGTAAGTCTCGGAGGGAGGGTTCTGGTCGACTGGATAGCCTGTGAATTGAAGGTGATGGGGAAGCTTCGTTATGAGGTGAAATCCTTTCTCTGTTCTTCCACTTCCAAATGGAGGACGATCGCAACGAGCCCTCACCGACGGCTTGTGGCTGGTCACTAACCAATTGTTGGCAATGGAGTTGTGGACCTGTGAGGACCTATGCGGGTATGTGTTTAGTTCCACATTGATTTTCGCCGAAGAGATTTTGGGTACTTGTACAAGACCAAGGAACTCAAAAAATACCTTTCAACTATCCATTTTGGGTGAGGTCCTGAGTTGTTACAAATGGTATCAAAACGAACTCGGCCCATAGCCTATATGAACTAAGGAACAGTGCAGTACGGATTTATGAAGGCTGACCATAGGCTGATCGTGGTGCTTGTGATAAGATTTGAATAGAATTGAACCCTTAGCCTGACGTGGATGTCAGGACTTGAATGGGAGAAGTATGTGAGGACCCGTGCGGGCGTGTGTTTAGTCTCACAACGGTTATTTGCATAGAAGATCTTCGATACTTATAAAGGACCAAGAAACTCCAAAAATACCTTTCGGCTAGCTATTTTGGGTGAGGTCCTGGGTTATTATAGGACCCCTAACTTTGTCCTCGAGATGGACATGATCAAAGCTACAGTGGTATGGATGAGGCTACCAAGACTCCCTTTGGAGTGCTGGGATAAGGCGACCATCCTAGCAATTGTAGCTATAACCGGTCAGTTGCTGGCCATGGATGGTTTTACCGACCAACTGAAGAAGCTTGGGTTTGCAAGGGTGAAGGTTGACATAAATGCCATGGAGTCGTTGAGGCCCGGGACTCTAATCAAGGGGCGGAGTAGGATTTTCTGGCAGACCTTCATCTATGAAAATATTTTTCTCTTCTACTACCAATGAAGGAGGATTGGGCATATATATGGTGATTGCAAGTTCCCCATGCCAGAGCCGAAGGTGGAGTTGGGGGCCCAGCCAAACACCGGTTTACATCCATCTCAAGGGAAAGAGTCGAGGCACCTAAGGTGGTGGAGGAGGGTATTGACCCTGAAGACAATACCGAGCTTGAGTCCAGTCGAGAGGAGCTAGACTGGAGGCCAGTCTTTGGCCCATGGCTCATGATGGTAAGGATACAATAACCTAGGGCAGCAAAGGGGATGCAATAGACGAGAAAGAAGTCCGAATCAACTCCAAAGTCTTCGAAGCCAAGATCAACTCCCTCTCGGCCGAGTTCACCTCGAGATCAATCGAGTTCGCTAGGCTCTCCACCCTATTAAGATGGGTGGCAAAAACCAACAAAGATGACATGCCATCGATCTCCACTGAAGGGCCCTGTGATGGGAAGCACTGACAATAGGAGAGCGGGCCCTCGCATGACATATCTGAGCTAGGATCCTACTTTGGGGCCTTATACAAGTTGGACCAGGCTCGGGAGGCAAACCGAACTGGCCCAGCAGATCAATCAGGTAGACTGAAAAATTATATGGTGGATGTAGGTCCAGGCTTGCCAAATCTAAAGCAGCACAGAATCCCATCGGGGATCACAAAAGCTGAAGGTCGAGCCCAGCGTGGTACGGGTGTGGGTGGGCTGGATGGATCGAATGCGCCATCTGGACTGATGTCATGTGAGGGCTCCTTGAAGGGTCCTGGTGAAGGATCTCCTTCCTCACCCGCATTGTGATTGGGAGGGCAATCAATGGAGATGGTGGCACTAGCCCTAACATTGTTGCTGGTGGTGGTGACCGAACCAGAGAAGCAACAGCTTGTAGCAATGGGCAGCCACTAAAGTGGTGGGGTCAATGTTGGGTCTTCAACCCGGTCCCCCTACAATCTGGCTAGAACGTGGTCATCGGCGAAGGAGGACCAACAGGCCAGGCTACCTACACATCGGGGAGATAAGGAATGTCAACAGCAACCTATCGCGGCCAATGATTTTGGGGAGCATAGTCGCTCGTCAAATCAAGGAGGTATTAGAGTGGGGCTCTAGGACTGTGGATGCAGGAGGTGAGGCCCCGTCAGATGAGCCAGGATTATTGACTGTGGATCATAGCTATGCAGACTCGAGACCACCTCTATCTCGATTGACAAAAAAAAAATTCTCTTGTAGAATTGCAGGAGGTGGGAAAGCCCATTTTTTTCTTCCTTCAGAAGACTTGTGCATTGCATGATCCGGAAAATTATTTACTGAGATGCGGATGTCAAAAAGGAGTTTGCTCTGAGTCTGGCGTCAGTTTCTAGTGACTTGGGGTTTTTATGTTGTTGAGTCCCAAGGTCTTGAGGGAGGTATCACTGCTGTTTGGAAGCTCAGTGCAGCTGCTGTGGATGTCTTCCATAAGTGCACGCAATGGTGATTTCAAAATGCAATGGATCTTCTTGGCTTTTGTCGGGTGTGGATGCGAGCACTGATTATAGACAGCGACGAATCCTATGGAAGGAGGTCTCCAACCTGACTGGGCAGCATTTCCATCCATGATTGAGGGTGATTTCAATTGTATTGATGGGCCTCATGAAAAGAAAGGAGGTAAGCTTTACTCGGATAAGATCGAGATCAGAAATTTAGATGATTCATCTTGGTGAATGGATTAATCGACTTTGGCTTCTCTAGACCTAGATTCACCTGGTGCAACAACTGATATGATGATGTCAGGATTTGGGAGAGGATTGATAGGGCCTTGGCCACTGCTAGATGGATCCAACAATTTTCTAATTGCATCAAATGATTGCCCAATCTTGGTTAGCACCGATTCAAGGATCAATTATCAGTGCCCTTTTCGGTTCGAGAAGATTTGGTTGGAGGACCCTCAATCCTAGGATATTGTGCGAGGTGCCTGAGGGATGCCCTTGTGGGGGAATGATATGCACCATGTCACTTGCATGCTAGAGCTCACCAGGCGGAGACTGCAACAATGAAATCGGGAGGTAGTAGGCAACATCTTCAGATGCCTTCAAGAGGTGGAGACCGCCATTACGGATATTTAGGTGAGAGAGGGCCAGAGTAATCGGTTGTCTTTAGAGGAGCTCGCTGGCCTTAGGGCAAAGCTTTCCATGCATCATTCTCTGCTACAGCAGCAGGAGGTTCTTTGGCAGCAAAAGTTAAAGATTCAGTAGATTAGGAACGGGGATAAAAATACTAGATTCTTCCACTAGTCCATTATTATCAGGAGATAGAGGAACCTGGTTTGCACCCTGAGGGATGGAACTAGTCAATCTATTGATGATAATGGAGTAGTCAGATAGATAATCTTTGAGTTCTTCCGAGCGAGGTGGACTAAGAGGCTAAGCTGAGGAGGGGCCTTCTCCTTCCTGCCACCAGATGTTAGTATTGAGGATTTTAAAAATGCCTCCCTCATTGAGTAGGTGTCATCGAAGGAGGTGCAGGCTGCATTCTGGTCCATGGCAGAGGATAAAGCACTAGCACTGGATGGCTTTCCCCCTTGTTCTTCAGGAGATATGGGGTATCATCTGTCGTGAGGTGGTAACCATTGTCTAGTTGTTCTTCAATACTGTCATGATGCTCAAGGCTTGGAAGAAGACTTACATTACCTTGATCTTGAAGAGGCGGGATACTTCGGAGCCGAGTCATTATAGGCCGATTAGTCTATGCACCACCATGTATAATGCGATCGCGAAGATCTTGGTGACCAGAATGAAGTCGATTCTGCCTAAGCTCATCAGTCAAGAGCATGGGGCTTTTGTGGAGGGGCGGAGCATTATGAATAATGCCCTTTTGACCCAAGAGTTTATGCATGACCTCCAGAGATTCCTGTGCCGTCAGAGCCTCATAGCTATAAAGCTTGATATGGAGAGGGCGTACGACTAAGTTTGCTAGGATTTTCTCTGCTACTCTCTTAAGACTTTTGGCTTTCATGAGGTATAGATCAGATGAATTTTGAGTTGTGTGCAAATCCCATCCATCTCCATCCCGATCAACGGCACGCCTACAACATTCTTCTGATCCTCGATGGGCCTTCGCCAAGGTTGCCTCATGTCCCCTTACCTCTTTATTATCTGTGTTGATGCTCTTTTTCGAACTCTGCGGGCGGCATGCTCGTCCCAATTGTTGGATGCCTACTCGCTTGCCTTGGGAGCTCGGCAGATTTCGCATTTACTCTTTGCAGGTCATTGTCTTCTCCTAGCTCGAACTTCCATAAGGAACATAGTGGTTCTCAAAAGAATTTTGGTGGATTATTACTCTGCATCGAGCCAAAAGATAAAGCTGCTCAAGTTAACCATCTGTTTCAACCCGAAGACAAAGCCATAGGTGAAGCACTTTGTCAGGAAGTGCCTGGGTATCAAGGACCAGTAGAAGCCTTGGTAGTTCTGGGCAGTTCCATTACCGGGCGGAGGCTCCAATAGATGGACTGTGTCGGTATGGAGTAGAGTATCCAGGAGCACTTTGAAGATTGGCAGGCTAGATTACTTTCTATGATGGGTAGGCTAACCCTAGTGAGATCAGTTTTGAACTCCATGTCAGTCTATTTGATGTCCAACACTATTTTGCCTAGAACTTCCCTTATGAAGATGGATTAGTTGTTTCGGAACTTCTTGTGGGGCACGCATAGTGGCGGGTGTGGAGTGCACCTGGTCGCTTTGGACTTGCTATGTCAACCATTATGGAATGGGGGATTCGGTATTCAATCTCTGTTAGTAAGGAGAGAGGCCTTGATTGCCAAGCATGCTGCGAGGTATTTGCTTGAGTTTGATAGTTTTCAGAGTTCTATGATGAGGGCCAAGTATGTCCTGTGGACATGAGCAGCGACGATTCAAGTCAGATAAGGCATCTCATTTATTTGCAGGGAGATATGTGTGCATGTCCCGACGGTTATGGCCAACACAAGATGACTAATTGGGGATGGATGGAGCATTTATGTTATTAGGGACTCCTAGGTGGATGATCTTTCCTTGGGGCGGTGGCCGACCTTGATCAACACTGAGGTGGTGGACAACATGCGGGTCTGAGACCTATTTATAGCTGGGGGGTAGAGGTGGAACACAAGTTTGATTACCCAGTTATTTGGAGTGCACCTGGCTAAGAGGGTGAGGTCCCTCGTGATCCTAGGGCAACGAGTTTTTGATGTGAGGGTCTGAAGATCTACTTAGAGCCCGAGAGTTAGGCTAGGAATCTTTATCTTCTCTTTAGGAGTTTGTCTACTCAGAGGCGTGACTGCACTTGGATCTAGAGGCTTGGTATTCATCCGCAGATTGCTTTGTTCATTTGGAAGCTCTCTTGGGGTTGCCTTCGGACCAATGGTGCCCTTTATAGACATTGGTTAAGCATTCCTCCGACCTGCACTGCCGGCAAAATGGAAGAGTCCATTGATCATACTCTCTTCCGTTGTGAGAGAGCGGCCAGGTTGTGAACTATGGCTGGTGCCCCTTATGAGGTATGTTAGTCGCAACCCATATTTAGACTTTCTTGGAGTACCTAAAGAGGAACTCCTCCAATTCGCCATCCAGATCAATTGTTATCACGGCTGCGTACGCAGCCTACCACATCTAGCTAGCCCGTAAAGCTTGGATATTTGGGAAGACTGATCAATCACCGAGATTTACTTTGGAGAGAGCATTAGCATTGGCTGCCAAGATCACCTATATATATATGCTATTGGAGAACTTTTGATAGCTCAGAATACCTGAGACTTCTCCTTAGCTCTTGCAGTGCCTCAGACGGTGTTCATCTTCTGGGAGCCCCCACCTCTAAGTTTCCTCTAAGTCAACTTTAATAGCTGTGTGCTAGATGGTGGCAGCAGAGGCAGAGTAGGATTTGTAATTAGGGGACCAAATTCGAGACTCATAGCAGCTGGTGGGTGTCAGATCTTTAACACTTTAGTCCCAAAAGCAGAGCTGAAGATTGCATGGGCCGGTATCAGCTATGCTCGATGCAGCCTGAGAACCTAAGAGCTAACTTTATGCTTGTTGAGGGCGACTCAGCTACGTTAATTGTCTGAATTCAGAGGCGGACTTCAGAGTTGAGTGCTCATTCCTTATTACTTCAAACTTCCGTCGTTACCATCCTTGCCACAGCCACCACAAGCACTAAAAAATACGATGCATGCTGCCTTGGATGGTGGTGCTTGGGAAGCCACGGCAACCCCCACCCTTGCCCCGAGGGATTGTAAGAGGCCATTATTGCTTGCTACAGTAGACCGAGAAAAAAAGAAAATGGCCACCACCCAACTCCCATCCAAGATAAGCGCACTATAAAACAAAAGCAATGAACAGGAATCTGAAGAATATAAAAGTGCACTCCCCGATCCGCACCCCAAGTGTAGTGGTGGGCTACATTTCTTTGACGGGGGAGAGCTCTCACTTTCATACTTTTCCTTCTCCTTGGATTATATTCCCTTTAATAACACCTTCCCAGCTCCTTCATGCTAAGTCAGTCTCAAGGAAACCCATAAGAAAAGACTAAATTGTATGTATAAAATCAACTTTGAATTGATTGAAGCTCCCTGTCTCTGCTACCAAGAAGCTAAACACTAGAATCCAGAAGTGAATTTTCAGTTGAAGCATTCATTTCTTTTGTTTCCTTTTGGATGTTTGTCTTTCTCTCACACAACAAAACCTGCCATTAGACCCCCAACATGAAGACTTCAAAGACTTTTCATTAAGTTCTAAATTCGCCCCTCCTCCCCTCCTTCAATATCTTACCTCAGCTCAAGTCCTAAACTAAAATAGGTATTTCTTTCCTTCTCTAGTATTAAACTGCATCTATTTCTTCTCTCTCCCTTTGATCTGCAAATCAAACCCAATAGCACCCACACCCCAGCCAGTAGAAGCTTCTCTCTCTCTCTAAATGGAAATGGTATCTTGGTGAGGGGCGTGGGGAGCCTGAGGCTTGTGGCGTATTAATGGGTAATTGCTTGTTTGGAGGGAACCCATCCATTTATACAGTATCTTCCAATGCAAAGTTAGGTGAGTTTTTTCTGGGATTTGAGTTATTTCATGCTTTCTTAGATTAGAATGAGTGAAACCTTTGATTCCTTCTTTTCTATTTTATATTAGTTTATATGGTTGTCTAGTTTGAGTGCTTTTTTATCATTATAACTTTCCTGTTTTAGGATTTTGAGTCTGGTTTATCTCTCTTGCATATAAGTTATATTTTTTTTCAATCTTTTCTTAACGTATAGGCTTCGTCTTCTGCAACTGGATCTTCTTCTCAGAAGATGTTTGGAACCTGGAATATGTTTTTGTATCTCTTCTTCCACTGCATTAAGAAAGCAGCTTGAAGTGAGCTTTGCCTTTTTTTAACCTTCCAATATCCAGTTCTTAATTCTTGACGCTTGTTACAGAACATTTGAAAGAGGAATGTGCAAATGGAGGTTTCATTCGGTTTTCTTCCTTTGTTGTTTCTTGATATAAAAATCGAACGAGTAATTTTTTTTCTTTAATTTTGTTTTGTAAGTTGCATATCTTTTGCTTCTGCAGCATTCAAAGATAGAAAATTCGAAGTTTAAATTCTAAATCTTTTTGTTATATACTCGTTTTCCTCTGTTTCTAAAGCATAAACATGTTCTTTCCTTTTTCATTTTTTTTGTTTTATAGAATCTCCAAAAGTCCAGAGTCCAGTAAAAGAAGAAGGGAAGGAGGAGAGCAAATTGCCCTCAAATCCTAAGGAAGTCGAGGACTTGCGGCGTGACGGAGCTGCAAACCCACTGATAGCATTTACTCTCAATGAACTTAAGATCATCACAGGGAATTTCAGGCAGGACCATGTTCTTGGTGGAGGGGGGTTTGGAAGTGTTTATAAAGGATTTATAACTGAAGATCTTAGGGAAGATCTTCATCCTCTTCACGTAGCTGTGAAGGTCCATGATGGTGATAACAGTTTTCAGGGTCACCGAGAATGGCTGGTAACCTACTCTATCAGCTTAATTTAAATATTTACACCTATTTTTGGTAACCTTTTACTTGGATGTGGTAACTCTAAGAAACCATGGGATGTATGCAGACTGAGGTTATATTCCTCGGGCAACTTTCTCATCCGAATTTGGTGAAATTGGTTGGATACTGCTGCGAAGGCGAGCACCGGATGCTAATATACGAGTTCATGGCTCGTGGCAGTGTCGAAGACAGTCTCTTTTCAAGTAATTGTTGTTGTCTGATCTTACCCATTTGGTGCTACTAAATAATAAATTTTATTACATATTAGTGTAATCTACATATTAGTGTAATTTGTGATGTAGTAACAGAAACTTGTATAAAGTAGAACTGATCTCTTCTTTCTTATGGCCTTGACAACAAAATAACTTATCACTTTCCTCCGAAGCTACTTCTTTGGTTTCTGGATATGATGTGTTTATCAATTATGTTTCCGATGTCTATGCACATAGGTCATTCTTGTCATCTTAATCAAAATTGAATTTTTAATCTTACTCCCTGGAAGCTGTCTTTTGTAGTGGAGTATATTTCACCATCAAGAGTAGCAGAACCTAAGTCGGAAACCATGTCATGACGTTGGGGATATGAACATCAAATAATTGATAAGTACTTAAAAGAATGCTCCTATTGTGGCCTTTTCAAGTAATATTTAAAATCAATTGTTTCATGGTTAGCCATTAGCCTAACAGAACCAGCTTGGCCAGGCCCACCGCTATCATTATAATTGAAAACAACATATCAATAAGGATTTATATCGAGCGTGCTGCTAATTTATTTTTATTTGAAACTTCTTTTTGGCATTTGATTAGCCACATTCACCAATAGGTGCCATACATTTTCACAAGTTTCTTTGATGGCTGATTGTACAAAGCCAAAAAACTAGATTGGTTCCCTTCTCCATTTGACATGATAATTTGGGTATAATGTGTCTTGACATGATAAGGTCATTTAGGAAGTAGAATTGATAGAAATAATGTGTTTTGCACAGCATATTAGAAACATTTGTTAAGTGCATGGTAGAAGGCATATAAACTTTGAATTCCTTAAGTTGATAAAATAATCCAAAATTTGGATTCCTTCATAGCCTGTGGCAGTAATCTGTTTCCAAGTATCTTGTTTTGTTCATCTCTTTGTAATGTCCTTATGCCCCATTAATTGCAACACTCCAAATCTCAGCTTTCATCTTATCATTGCTGATTGTTTATGTTGTTATGTAGGAGGATTGCATCCCCTTCCTTGGTCTATCAGAATGAGAATTGCAATTGGTGCTGCAAAAGGGCTTGCTTTTCTGCATGAAGCTGAAAAACCTGTCATATATCGTGATTTTAAAACATCTAATATATTGCTAGACCAGGTTAGTTGGTCAAAATTCTGAATCATTTTGATGTTTTAATGCATGACCTTAGCACTATAACAACATATTACATTTGATTAGAACAAGAGAATTATGTTTTGTCTTTTTTTTTTAATTTGTGGAGCAAACCTGAATAGAACAAGTATGTCAATTTGTAAGATTGCATGGAAGGTTGGTTTTACACAAACATGAATTTATAGTTAAAAAGTAGGCATCTTCAGTCATTCTTGTTTCTGATATGTGTATTATAATCAGTACATTTTCTTATTGTTAGTCTAACATGTTCTTGGACTCATCTTCTGGTTTGAGACCATACAAGTTGTTTATACATGTGTGACTGTTTATTTGGTCACAGTACATAACTTTTCTAAACCATGTGGTGGATATTTGATTGGAACGCCGCATATGCATCTTATCTCTTAGGACATCAAATATACAAGTGTGAGATCGAGGGGAAGGAGTTATCATTACAACTGTAATAAGTCTAATACAACCATAAAATTGTGAACCATATCTGTATTAATTCCCTTTTTTTAATCCTTGCCTTCGATATCTTCTACATGTTCCAGGATTGTACTTAAGCAATAGAGATTTGAAGTTTCTGCAACCTCTAATACAGTCCTTATGGTGTCAAACAACCACTTAAATCTTTCTTATTAAAAACCAATATATCAATATATTTTAACGTCCTTTCTATTTTTTGTTTTAAATCCCTTACAGTCTTCTATTTTATCTGGTCATACTCATGGCCTTTTGTATTAATCTGCTTTCACAGTGTTCCTCCTTTCCAGTAGTGAATGTACTGTTCTTTTTTGCATGTTCAGTCTGCATTTCTCATAGCAAGACATTGGTGTATGATTTGCCTCAAATTTGAGAAGTAGGTGTTAGAGATAAACAGTATGATAGCCTATCATGTCCAGTGTAATGTCCATTGGTGTATTTATCTGAGTTATACATTTATGCTCCTCTAGCATGGTTCATGCTCATCACTCACATGTCCTTCAAATTTCAACCATCCTTGCCCTTTCCTATTCTCTTAAAGCTTGCCATAACCTTTATCTCTCAGTTCATGTTAGGAAATCTTAAGTTGTAGGTGCCCTGTTCTTTCCATAACTTGTATAATGCTCATGTTCTTGAATTTTCTCTTTGTTTACCTCACTCTGCCTTCGATCATTTTATTTTTCTAACACCTAAAATTGATCACTTTTGGCTTAATTTTTCATTATATGTATAGGAGTACAATGCCAAGCTTTCTGATTTCGGGCTTGCAAAAGATGGACCAGTTGGTGATAAATCCCATGTTTCTACTCGAATTATGGGTACTAATGGTTATGCAGCTCCCGAGTATATTATGACAGGTAATATAAGCTGAGAACATTATTTACTTTCAGAAGGTTTCTTTCGTATCTCCCTCTGAGATAATGCCAATTTCACCTGTAGTTTAGATGTTAGTGTGTAGTTTAAGTGGATTTTTTCCCCAAATCTCTGTTATCAAAAGTTCTAGAGGAGTAGGTCTTGGGGAATTAACTCTAAGTCTTTAAAATTAAAGATCTTCCACTGGGCATGTTTGTCATATGAAAGGTGCTAATCAAGATCCTATTTCTATTTCTTTGAATTAAATTTTACCTTTTTCACCTAAATAGATGCTTGCAAGAATTTCTGAAGGTATAATGATTCCTAAATCTAAGGTGCCCATCCTGATGCTTCTCAAATAATCAAATGTTTTGGATAAATATGAGGTAGCAAACTAGCTAATTACATTCAGTATGTCAGTATTTATATGTTTGCCAAATTACATTGGCATTACTTTTGTGCCATCCAAAAGTCAGAGAACTCTGAATCACTTAACATATGGAAAATTTCTACAAGTTCTCCCAGAGAAGCCGAGTTGACTGAATTTGATACCCTTAGATCAGAGCAATCATTTTTCCACAAGGAAGCAAATGTAAGGCATATAATACAATCATCAAATAATTCCTCTCAATTATCAGCAACTTAATAGACCTAAAACAGACAAATTATACTTTAAATACAGTAATAAAAGAATATTTTCCCTCTGAATACATTACCTTTTATGCTAGTTCCCTTTTTATTAGAAAGTCTTTTTGCTCAAAATCCTGCACGATCATTCAAATTATTTTTTGACTAGAATGAAACAGGGTGGACTCTTTCCTCCTATTTTCTCAAAAAAATAAGACATTTCTAGAAAATTCTTGAGTTACAAATGGCACGGAAGGTTGAGGCATCTAAGCGGTTTTGCTCTTTTTTGTCAACTTACTTTTGCAACGAGACAAAGTTTAAGTATCGATTTATTTCGTCAAGTCATCTAGAAGAAGTTCTTGTTTCCTTTTGACCAGTCTGCTATTACTTTAATCCTTAGGGTACTTCATTACTTTTTCCTCCAAAAACAATTTGATATTTATACTAGGCTTGTAGAAGGTCCAAACTCGGGTCATTGTAAGTACATATGATTCGGAATGACAACTGGACTTACGGGATGTGTTTTAGGTGAAAGATAGCATGTCGGTATGCACATGGGACTTCTTGAAATATATGATTTCTGAAGGCTTTTTCCGAAAAAAAGTAATGGGAAATAACATTACAATGTTATAGAATGAATCATTGAGTAGGAGACACCTGTACTATTTGACTTTTATTTGGAGGCTTCTTCATACCAATGTATCCTTTAGATAGAAGGACTTGGAGTTGGATTTTAAAGATGGATAGGTTTTACTTTATATCGAAACTAAACTAAGTTGCTTAGTAAATCTATTGTTGTAATTTATATTACTATTTTCAATTATGGAGTCTGAAGAAAGCTTTATCTTACTTATATCCGTTCTGTTTAAAGTATGTATATTATTGGTAACCTAAGTCAGTTTGCCTCTTTAATATCATCTGCATGTAAAATGTCTCCATCATGCACATTGTTTATTGAAGTAGTGGTCTCTTCTACGCAGTTAGTTACTTTGAGAGTACCCTATCATGTGCCTCAATCATGATGATGGAAGATGTTCTTGAAGCTTGATTTTGCTCAAGTCTTCTTTTCTTTGCCCTTTTACTTTTCAATTATTCTAATTGCCAGCTTTATCAGTATTTATGTAAATAATTTGAGAGTTTACTGCTTTCTAGAACATTTAAAGTAAATGACTACCAATATTGCTTTGATTATCCTCAAAGCTTCACCTGATTCTCTGAGTCCATTTCCATAAGAATAACTATGATTTTTGTTAGGATGAATTAAAGATTTTGTTTATGTTAAATTTAAAGTATTTTTTAATTTTCAAATTATCATTTTCAGCTGGCTCATCCTTTTGAAAGTCAATTGAATTTTAAGAGCAGCTGCTAAGTTTCTGCCAACATTAATTTCTCTTGTAACACTGCCTTTGTTAAGCTTTTTCCCTCATTTGAATGAAGTCAGCGATATGCCTTCTGATTAAAACTCTTTCCTTCTACTCTTTTCACAATCTTGGTTTTAATCTGACATGATTTCAATCATAGAATATAAGTTGAGGTGTGTTAACAGTTTCTCAAAAGAAAAAAAAGTGTATTACCAATTAAGCCTGACCAAATAGTATCTTTCTCCATGCAGGGCATTTGACTGCAATGAGTGATGTTTACAGCTATGGTGTGGTCCTGCTTGAGCTCCTCACTGGAAGGAAATCCGTGGACAAGTTCCTCCTTGCCCGAGGAGAGACCCTCACTGACTGGGCCTTCCCACTGCTTCCCCAGAAGAAGAAAGTCCTCAGCATTGTAGACCCCAGGTTGAATGGAGACTACCCTGTCAAGGCTGTGCATAAGGTAGCCATGCTGGCCTACCACTGTCTGAACCGTAACCCGAAGGCAAGGCCTCTAATGAGAGACATTGTCGACTGCTTGGAACCTCTTCAGGTACCCATGGAGACTCCAAATACTGGTAGCAACTGAGCTCCAGCTGTGGAATGGACTAGGACTAAACTATAGTGTATGGTTGAAGTAGTTTGTGCTTTTGGGGGATCTTTTCTTAATGTTTCACACTAGGACATGGGTTTTTCTCAGGATAGCCTGACATTACCAATGGTGGTTTCTGCCTTTAGATGGGTTTGAATGATTTTACTTGGAGTTGTAAGTAGTTAGGTGGAAGTATTGAACAAGGTTGACGATCATCTATGTTAGCAATTTGGTAGTTCAGGAAATTTTGAAACAGTTTCATTCTTGTTCTTTGTGGAAGACTGGGGAAAGAGTGGTGTCAGCTGCCCAAGTTCTTATTTTCAAACAGAAATTTCAGATCATGGTAAAAATTACTGAATTTCTTATTGAAACCTGAGTTGAACAGATAAGTGGTCTGACTATGTTTGCTTAGGATCCAGTTTTGGATCTAGGCTTATTAGAAAAACTGAAATTTGCATCCTTAGACTGCTTGTCCTAGAACTTGTCCAAATAAAATTTTCTTCTTGCTCAAGTTCATTTAGCAGAGAAATATTACACGGAGATTTTACTCTTAAAGAATGCCGATCACCGGAAGTTTTGTTTTTCGAGAAACCGAACACCTGAAGTTTTCTTTTGAGAAAGTTGATTGCCTGAGGTTAAGGAATTCATGCATGTATGTGAGAAAAAAGAATCGATACTTGGCTTAGTCATTGTGAGGTTGAAGGGTCTATTTGCTTGATCCAATCAGCTTTGAAGCTGATCAAGACCCATTTAGGTAGCACATTTGGAAGTAGATTATCCAAAACCAGCCAAAAAGGATATGTATGGTGGTTGAACTGATTCTGTCCAAAGTATCAGCTTTTACCAAGTCTTCCATTGTCCAGAAGAAATATTTATTTAAGGGAAAGTGCTGTTCTTTTTCATGGAATGAAGGACCACAGGGGTTAAAAATGGACTTTCCTGCATCCGTAAACCATAGGAATAGCTCATTTATGCTGTCTCCTAGTGCGCATGGACCGGTTCATTGTCTACCACAGTCATCATGGTGTATTCTTTGAAGTTTTGTCTTTTAAATACATCATGATGTGATTATTGTTAATTGGATTGTTTGATTAAATAGTCTAGTTGGGTAACTGCTATTAGAAATATTTTGCTTAATGTTGGTAGTGACTTATTTTACAGTTGCCATGTTTTTTACCATATTGTTCTTCCTGATGATCCAGATCATCTCAGCTTCCTCTTGCCTCAGATGAATTGAACTTTCTATGGGTCATTTTTTTGAGGTTCCGTGCGGGCGTGTGTTTAGTTCCACATCGGTTATCTTCTAGGTAGATCTTGGGTACTTATACAGGATTAAGGAACCAAAATAATACCTTCCGGCTAACCATTTTGTAAGAACCCCTGCGGGCGTGTGTTTAGTCCCACATCGGTTTTTTGCTGGGTAGATCTTGGGTACTTGTACAAGATTAAGGAATCCAAATAATACCTTTCGGCTAACCATTTTGAGTGAGGTCCTGGATTATTACAAATGGTATCAGAGCGGACCTGGCCCATAACCTATGCAGACTAAGGGACACTGCAACACGGATCTATTGGGGCTAACCATGGGCCGATCATAGAGTTTGTGATTCGATTTGAACCCTTAGCCTAATGAGGACGTCAGAGCTTGAACGGGGAGAGTATGTGAGGACCCGTGCGAGCGTATGTTTAGTCCCACATCGGTTATTTGCTGGGTAGATCTTGGGTAGTGTTGTGGTTCAAGTTTGGCCCGAGGGTGACCACGCCGGAGGAGTCGAGGGAGCCACCGTTGGTTGGAAGGAGAAAACGGGAGCCACCTCCTGTACGACGGCTGCAGACCTGCACAAAGCCTCACCGGTGTTTTCGATGAGGGCCCTCCGACGATCAAGTTAGAGTGGGATCGATTTGGTCCAGCCAAAAAGAGAGGTCCTCTAGAAGTTACCTGACCGAGCTCTTTATAGTTTCGGTGGAGTGGCCCAGGTGGCAGAGGCACTGTCAGCCCTCATCATGAGGGGGCGTGGCTCTGAGCCGGGTGGCGCGCAGCTGGCTGATGGTGTGTAGTACTGCTCATTCTTAAGAACGGTAGGTGTTGACAGTCACGGCAGGATATGGCCGGAGTGGTCAAGATGTCGTCTGACTGTTGAAGGCCGGATATAGAGACGTGACACGGTAGTGTTGCAAAGTACGGCCACGCAGATGGACGTAGGTGCACACATGGGTGCGGTCGTTGGCGAAGCCGAGCTCATTAAAAGGTCGCATCAAGCATTTGACGAGGTCGGCTTGACGGGTGCTAAGAATAGCTTGGCTTTCCGGATTCCGAGATGTGCTCGGTGGAGCGCCCCGAGCTCGAAGATCGGGGCGTACTGCTGAGGTAGGCGCCCCGAGCTTGGTCGGGGCGGATCGACGAATATCTAAAGACACCCCGAGCTTGGTCGGGGGAGTCGATGAATATCTGAAGGCACCCCGAGCTTGGTCGGGGGAGTCGGCGAATATCTGAAGTTGGTGGAGCTTTTGGCGGAGTCCCGAAGTCGAGCTGACTCTAGGCCGAAGTAAAGATTCGGCCGATTGGCGTTGATGTTTACTGGGCGGCCTTTTAGTCGTGGGCTGGATGATCCATTTTTCCCCCTATCATTTGCCCCCCACTTCCGAGGTCGAGCTGCCTCGCAGCTCGGATGATGGAAGTAGGCAGCCTTCGGATCGTCCAATGTTTCCATCACACAGGCAAGAAGAGGTGCGTACCAAACTGGGTATGCCTAGGCGCATTTCTCGGCTGAGAGCCCGACGTCGGACTTGGGAGGTTCAAGCTGCCAAATTTTCTTAAGTAGAATCCATCATGGAAATTTTTCAATGTTCCACGTGGGCGTTCCTTTTTTTTTGGGGGGGGGGGGGGTTGCTAGAGTAGGACGAGGAGGGTTTCGATCATTAATTCCCCGTCCCCCAAAGCACTCCGTCTGGCGGAATGTGAGAAGCCGACCATTAATGCTCCCTTTTCTGAAGCGTCTCGTCTGGTGGAATGCAAAAGGTTAGCCATCAGTATTTCGAGCTCCGGAGCGCCATCCATAATGATCAGCATTTAGTGGGGCGATTCGGGGAGATTTGTTGAGGCCGTCTTATGGCCCGCCACGTGGCAAATCTCGGGTCGTTTGAGCATTTAGGTTGCCTGATCGGAGCCGCTATAGTAGCCTATATAAGGCCTGGAAAGGGGGTCCTAGGATCATTATTTGACCCTCCCCCGCTCCTGATTTTCTTTCTTCAGCCGTCATTGCCGTGGTGTTGGAGCTTTCTTCTTCCGGTGGACATTCTTCTTCTCTGCCCGTCCACCTTTTCCGGCGAGCTTTCGGGTAGGCATTTTATCCCTCCTTTCGGTCGCTCGGAGAGTTTTCATCTTCCCCCATTTTATAATCTCAAGACCAGGGCAATGGACTCGTCGACGAGGACATCGATGTTCGATGTAGGTTCATCGCGAGCTCAGGCCTCTTCCGAGGTGGAAGAGGTTGAACTCGAGGTGGGCCCGAGCCCGTATGGAACCGGCTCACTCATGAGCGACGAGGATCTGGGTTCGGTTCGAGCCCGATTTTTCATTCCTCCAGAGTTCGTCCTCAAACTCCCGGACCTCGGAGGCCGAGTCACCAACCCACCTAACAGTTGGGTCGGAGTGTACGTAGATACACTCCAAGCAGGGCTGAGATTTTCTCTGCACGGATTTGTGGGGGAACTCCTGACGGTGTATGGCCTGGTGCCTGCGCAGCTCGCCCCGAACTCGTGGAGGCTAATCATTGGCTTTCTCGCCCTCTGCCTGGCACACAGCCTGTCCCCCTTAGTGAATGTCTCTAGGAGTTGCTTTATATTGAAAGACAATCCTGTAGATAAAGGGTTGTGGTACTTCTCCCCTCGAGGAGGCCGCAAGCTATTTGGGGGCCTGCCCACTTTCATCCACGGATGGAAGGATAATTTTTTCTTTATCTTCTCCGAGCGGTCATGGGGATTGAATCTGACCTGAAGCTTTCCGCTGGCCTTAGTGAACAATAAGCTCCCGCAATTGTCGCGGTCCGAGCAGAAGATCATAGATAGTTTGCTCGGACTGAAAGAAACTCCTTGGCTCTCTGACCTGCTCAGTGAGGAGGCCCTAGTGAATCTTGGCTTGAGCTCAATTCGTCCCAAGGGTAAAAGTAATTTGGCTTTTTCTTCTTTTCTTTTTACGTTGGGGATGTTGATAAGACTTTTTATCTCTAGATATTGCAGGGATGATCTTCAACACCAAGATGCTGATGATCATATATAGGAAGAAGAGGCCGCCCCTGAAAGGGTCCGGCTTGAGGGGAGGCCGAAGAAGGCAAGAGTCGCCCCCGGCCTCAAGATCGAGCAGGGAGAGCCCGAGGTGGATGCCCTTGCTCTGGCCGGACCTAGCCAGGGGTCTATAGAAGAAGCCGAGGTGCCCCAATCGACGACTGGGGGGGATCTTCCCGACCGAGCGGCGGTCACACCTGCTGACCAAGTTTTGGAGGTCGCCGCGATAACCCAGCCGTCCGGACTGGATTCCAAGCTGGGTTGTGGGCCCAGGACTTCGGTCCCCCCATGGTTTCATTATGCGCCGAGGTTGCGACCTTCTCCGAAGTTCCGGCCTTGACGAGAATCGAGCCGATGTTTCCTGAGTCCGGCGGGGAACAACCACGGCGTATACCTGAGGGTGATTCGGCCCTCAAATTTGAAGAGGTTGCTCACGGGCTCGTGCGCAACATCATGCTTCTGCGCGACCGCGCACTGATGGAAGAGGGCCTTGGCGACCTCGTCCATCACGTTTACTCGGCGAGCGTGCGGGTAAGTAATGTTGTCCTTTTGTCCCTTTTTTATTTCCTTTGTGAATGCTTAGTTTCAGTTTTTGCTGACATTCTTATCTTTTCGTGCCAGTCTCTTCATGTGGTCGACGTATTGATATCCAACAGACTCACCGACCGGGAGGAGCTAAGGGTGCTCAGGCTGAGAACGGAGCGTGCCGAGCTCCAAGAATAAGAGGCCGAAGCTCGAGCGGAGTCTGCTGAGCAACGTCAGCAGGAGGCCGAAAATCGGGTGGCCGCTGTTGAGCAGCAGCAGCGTAAGGCCGAGGAGAAAGCTGCAGTCGCCTCACAGCAGCTTCGGAAGACCAAGAAGAAGGTGTGTGCTTCCGAGGCCCTAATAAAGGATAGGCTGGCTCAGATCCAAGACATGGAGGCCGAGCATTCTTGTGCTCGCTCCTCCTTTGCAAGCCGCATCTCCGAGCTTGAAGCCGCTCTGTTTAGCCTTCAGGGCGAGGCGGAAGAGCGGGAGCTAAAGGTCGGGCGGCTCGAGAGCCTGGTGGAATCGTCCGCCCGTGAGGCCATTGAAAAATTCCGTCAGTCGGAGGAGTACCTCGCTGAACTGGCAGAAGGGGCTGCTGCTGCTATGATCCAGGGTTTCGACAATTGTCATCTCCAAGTTCAGCAGTTCTGCCTTAGAGTCGACCTCAGCGGCCTTGAACCAGACCTGGATGGGGCTGCCGAGGCGAATGGGGACGTTGTGGAAGCCACTGCCGAGGCCAGGCCGAATATTGCTCCCGAAGCTGCCGACGAGATGGAACCAACAGCCATTTCTAACGCCGGTGTTGGAGCTGAAGCTGCTGAAGCAGGCGGAGACGGCACTCCCGAGGTCACAACCGAGTCGGAGGCCATAGTTGACACCAACATGGAGGTTGTTCATGTTGACTAATTTTTATTTTTGTTTTTATAAGGTTGGCCGTTTAGGCCTTTTGTAACTCTTCCGACCACAAGGTCGAGCATCCTTATATTCGGCCTTCGGCCTTCACTATCAATAAAATTTCTTCTGTTTCAATGAGTATTTGAGTTTGTTCTGCTTCATGCTCGGACACCAAAATCCGAATTGTGTGGCCCAGATCCGGGCCCATCTCATATAGCAGGGGTTGCATTTAGCACTTGTGAAAGTCTCTGGGCTCGGTATACCCCCAATTTGAAAATAAGCCTCATATGAGGGGAGCTCGTAGTTCCTCATCCAATAGTGCGGGCCGCTTTAAGCCTTGCCCAGGGGAGCGAAATCGGAGAAGGAAAAACAAATAACCGTAGATTAACTTTAAGGATAGAAGCTTGCCCGAGGGCTCTCGTTAACTTGGGAGTACAGGTGAGCTCGGGGATAAGCATCCACCCGAGAATAGAAACCCACTCAAGGGCCGAAGCCGACTCGAGGCTAATAATCCATTCGAGGGCCAAAGCCGATTCGAGAATAATAATAAGCTCAGGGATAAACATCTACCCAATAGCAGAAATTCACTCGAGGGCCGAAGCCGACTCGAGATCAGAAATCCACCCGAGGGCCGAAGCTAACTCAAGAATAATAATAAGCTCGGGGATAAACATCTATCCGAGAGCAGAAATCCACTCGAGGGTCGAAGCCGACTCGAGATCAGAAATCCACCCGAGGGCCAAAGCCAACTCGGGAATAATAATAAGCTCGGGGATAAACATCTATCCGAGAGCAGAAATCCACTCAAGAGCCAAAGCCGACTTGAGATCAGAAATCTATCCGAGGGCCGAAGCCAACTCGGAAATTATAATAAGCTCGAGGATAAACATCTACCCGAGAGCAGAAGACCATTCGAGGGTCGAAGCCAACTCAAGATCAGAAATCCACTCGAGGGTCGAAACCAACTCGAAAATAATAATAAGCTCGGGGATAAACATCTACCCGAGAGCAGAAATCCACTCGAGGACGGCGAGCTTTAAACAAACCCCGCCATTGCCCCCTACTAAGATAGGAGGCGGATCCGTGAAATCTTGCGGATGGGGGTGCTCTTCCTCGGCCCCTCGTTGACGCCGCAGGACATCCCGAGCCGAGCTCAAAGGATGACTTTGTAGATGCCCCCCACTCAGATCAGGAGCGTACTTGTAGAATCCTGCGGATGGGGGTGCTCTTCCTTGGCTCCCTGTTGACGCCGCAGGGCATCTCGAGCCGAGCTGAAATGATAACTTTGTAGATGCCCCCCACTCAGATCAGGGGCGTACTTGTAGAATCCTACGGATCGGGGTGCTCTTCCTTGGCTCCCCGTTGACGCCGCAGGGCATCCCGAGTTGAGCTCAAATAATGACTTTGTAGATACCCCCCACTCAGATCAGGAGCGTACTTGTAGAATCTTGCGGACGGGGGTGCTCTTTCTTGGCTCCCTGTTGACGTTGCAGGGCATCTCGAGTCGAGCTCAAAGGATGATTTTGTAGATGGAACCTGCAGTTACGAGGCCCTCGGGCTCTCGCTAAGTCTTGCAAGGCACCCTGAGGCAAGCTCCAAGGGCAACTTTATAAAGTTATAGGCATATAACTCATGCTGCCAGGGTATCAAATGTGCGCCGAGCTTCCTAGGACACTTCAGAGATGCCTTGGAAAAATTCTAGAAGATAACTTCATTAGATTACGGCCTGAGAGAGAAAGCCCTGACCTAAAGAAGGCTAAGGTTCTTTCCTGGGAGAGTAATTTACATATGGGGTCACCAGACTCGGGCCGATGAGTGTGGCCTCTTCTTGGCCCCTTGGGGCTAAGGCGACATCAATGTGTGAGACTCATAGATGGGGTATTGATAATACCCGCACTGGGGCGTCCGTC
>NW_024068750.1:55000-85033 GCF_009389715.1 Phoenix dactylifera
TAGTTTGTTTGTCCTTCTTTGATGTCGATGAACATTTGAAGATCTTGTAATTGAACTAATTTGTTTATTTGAACATGTCGGACTGCTCTATTTGAATTACTAGATTAATTGTGGATTTATTAGAATTTTTGTTAATCATAGGCCTTGCATGATCTTTAGGGCACTGCTCTAGGGCTCATGCAGCCGGTCGCGTACCGAACCCGGGTGCTGGGTTCGGGGCGTGACAAGTGGCACGATGTATATATAGACTTCATATAGTATCCATTTGCTCCACTAAGATCATTGAATTATTTCTTCTTGAATAGAGAGCAAAATGATTCTATTTTGTTTAGCCTCTTCTCCATGTAAGAAATATATAGAAGAGAAAGGAATTGGACTGAAAGTGTGCAACAACTTAGGACTCTACCAAAAAAAGCTAGCGGAAGGTATTTTTTAGATTTCTTAGTCCAGTATAAACACCCAAGATCTTCTAAATGAATAGCTGATGTGGAATTATACAGACACCCACACATGTCCTCACAAAATGATGGAATTCCTATTCTTCCATGATCATTTAAAAGAACACTCTAAACAGCTGGTAGTGGCATGTTACACAGTGCTCAATCTTCTTCTCCTACTTCCTCTGTATACTAGTAGTAGTGTGGACATGGTAAAATCATACCAGTGATTGTAGCACTGGTATTAAAGACATTACTTCGAACAAAGAGTGGAACTCTATCTCATGTAAAGTCTAAAGTTACAAATAGATGCTATACTAGCACAAGAAAGATCGATCAATATCATTCTTTGGAACTACAGGACTTGAACAACTTGATCTAACAGTAGCACACTTGTGATTCAGCATTCTTTACCTAGTTTCAATTTTTTTTTGGTTACGCGGGCATCTTTATTGAGCAGACAATGACCATGACTAATGACTCCTCGAGACGAGGATTAGAGTGCAAGAGCCTAGGATGGATCACTGGGAGAACCGAGCACTTGGTTTGCCAAATTGTACCTATTTGCCCTCCTAGCCGAAGCCTCTTGCTCCAAGTTAGACTGAGGTCGTGGAGAGGGGTGGTCGTGCGCTCCTTGATAGATGACTCTTATGCTGCTTGGGTCTGAGGGAAGCCATTCAAGTCTCTTTTTGGCCTTGCATCGCCTGTTTCGGCACTTGAAGTAGCTTCTATCTTGGAAAAATCATGACAGATGAGAGATCTATCTATCTATCTATCTATCTATATACATGTCTTTTGAAGGTAATGAAAAAAAAACACTTTCTCAGATATGTTATACCTGTTCTTCCTTATGTTTTGGATGAATTTCTGGCCATATTTCTTCCATTCATAGCCATCCTCGGGCATCATGGGACTGCGGCCTTCTCTAGCATCTTCTCCTTCCCTGGCAACATGAAGATTTTGCATTAATCATCACTGGAATGGAATGCTCTTAAGATCTATCTGGACCAACGTCTTCATAAGAAAACAAGTATATTTGTCTGAAGAAGTGCAGACACCGGATGGAGCAATAGTTATAGGAGGAAGAAAGGTGATAAAGGTAGAAATAATTGGAGACATATGGGGATAGAAGTTCTAACCATGGAAATGGAGAAAGAGAGAGAGCCTTAAATAACATAGGTACATCAGATGTGAACGCCTAAAACACTTACATATATATATATATATGCATGTAAATAAATTGGCGACCACACTCAAAACTTCCAAGAAGCTCGACGGAGAACTCTCGAGTGAGATTCACCCACATGCAGAAGGTTTTAAATATGATGGAAGATTGGAAGACCTCGTAGTATTACTTGAGATGGTGGTGATGCCGTTAGTAGATCGTGAGAAGTGAAAGAAGGGGAAAGAACAAATCATAGGTGCTCTTCAAAATGATAAATTTACTGAAAATAAGGACAACATGTAATCATACTAGATATTTGTGGCAGTGGAGGCGGCTGTGGTTAGAGATTGAAGGGGGGGAAATTAAGGACATGGTGGGAGGAAGCATACAAGTTTGTGGCTGGAGGAGTTGTAGCAGCCATGGGGTGACTTCCCTTTGAAAAATGAATTAGAGGCGGTTCAATTGTTGGCAATCAAGGCATGTTTTGAACTTTCATTTGAATGGTGGTGGGCTTCTTATTACAGCCTTGGCTTTTATATCACGTCTTTGTCGCACCAAGGCAGAGAGAAGTTTCATCACTTGCTCTACGTCACCTCAACTCGTCACCATTCAATTTCCAAGATCACCTGCTGCGAAGGTGTCCCATCATAATGGTGAGTAGGGTCCAATATTAAGCGACCACTGCTTCATGATACCCTATATATTTGCACCATACAATACCTAATACTCTATCAGAAAATGGACAGCTATCAACAGCGAGGTGCCGTGTATGGCAGGTTAGCCTATCTTGTTTGATCGTGGAGGACATCGAGTACTGCACACCACTTTACGGTACAAACCATGCATTATAGGGGATCAATGCTCTTCGTTACTAGAAGGTAGTAGGTTATTATCATAAAAATAGTGAAGTCTAACTTTTGTCAATCTTATCTATCCCATAATTGTTATGTGATCGAACAAGTTAAAAGATCATTTCTCCTAGAGGTCCACCACGAAGCCGCCTCC
The DNA here is from genome assembly GCF_009389715.1 of Phoenix dactylifera. Taxonomy (NCBI): domain Eukaryota; kingdom Viridiplantae; phylum Streptophyta; class Magnoliopsida; order Arecales; family Arecaceae; genus Phoenix; species Phoenix dactylifera. The sequence goes on from NW_024068750.1 coordinate 57,608, forward strand.
TCCCCACCCCACCCAACCTTTCCTTTTCATTTTTTTTTTTGGATATTGAAGTTGTAAACTAGCAAGGTCAGGAGATTTAGATGAAAGGATATTAATTCAGAAATTATTTCTGTTCAAAGCAATTAGTTGAGTTGGGTTAGAGTCTAGGATAGGAGCTAGGGAATCTTTGAAGAGGTTATGACTTTGCACGCCTGCCACAAAAATCATTGAAAAAATATGTAAACTTCTTCCTTAGGATGTCGACGTGGAACAATTTTCCACGCTTGTCCGTGTGTCGACGTTTTCAACTTTTTCTACATATATTTTTTCAATGATGTTTTTCTACTCTCTTTCTTAACTATGATTGTATACGTAGATAGGAGAAGATGGATATCCATTCTTTATCAGCAATCCTTCTTGATCTTTATTGGAAGAGGGTTGGTACAAGGTGAATGTGAATGGAGATATTTTTGCAAATACGTAGAAGTCAATATAGGTGTAGTGACTGGAAAATTCAAAGGAGATTTTATTGCAGCTATATCATGGAATTTTCAAACATGCTATTGTAGTGGACCACATAGAAGCACTGGCTTCAGAAGGGAGCTTGTTTTACTCAGAGCTTGAGGCTTTATTTGCTGAATCTAGAATGAGATTCTTTAAAGGTGTGCAAAGCTTTTATCTTCAAAAGAGCTGAATCTTTCTCATCTTAGAGTTAATGTTTAGAGTTTATGCATTGCTCTTCAAGATTATAATGCGTCACTTGTTAAAAGAGAAGGCGACTTTGTTGCTCATACTCTTGCACTCCTTACTTCTCAAATGGTAAATAGCTCAGTTTGGATTGAGAAACCTTTGGACTCTCTTTTATCCTTTGTCATCGAATGATGTAATGTTTTATTAATAAATTTATGTGGTAGTCCCATTTTGATGATTATAACTGAGAGAATTTATATATCTTAGATGGTTTGAAAAATAAAATTATTTGCATTCTAGAGAGTGACTATTCACACCCCTTTTAATTTATATTCTATAGCAGGTTTTGATTCTTGATATATAGTACAAGTATTAAAAGACTTTATCAACACTAATAAAATTAATAGAGTGAGCTTACAGAATCTCATATACAAAGGATTATTTTAGTACATGAGATACTGAATTCTAGGCCCATATGGTTAAAGCGTTACTGTTTTTAATTTTTTCCTCAATAATCTATTATAAAAAATAAAAAAGTAATTAAAATTATTAGTTGATATGTCTATATTGTACTGACCAATATTTCAAGATTCCTTGGTTCATATATTTATAAGCTAAGAGGATGCAGTTGGGAATGGAAAAATAGATGATTTGATCGATGAAATTGCACTTCCAAGATCAACATATAAATATAAGTAAACTGTACCAAAGAATATTTTGGTTGGTGAAAGAAATTTTCTCAAAAAAAATTATTAATATATCAAAAGACTACTCCATGTAATGCATTAGACGTATATTTATTGGACATGATCTTGTAATCCTAATTCAAGTATTAAACATGATATAGAATTATACTCGAAATAAATTTCGACAATAAGGAAACATGCAATATTTTCTCTAATAAAAAATTCATAAAAAAATTTGGAAACTAAAATATTTTCCTTATTAAAGTCTTTGCACGTGAATCCTATGGCTCCTACAATGCTTGGCATACTTTAACTAATCATGGTGCCTATTGGTTGTACTCTATGCTGCATCATAAAACCTCATTTTTTACAAGCTGATATCTTGGCTAATCGTAGTATATGTTGGCTGCACTTTATGCTGCATCATAAAACCTCTGATATCTTGGCTTTTGTTATTTTTAGCTAGTTGTTTTGTGTAAAGTCCTAGTTGTTACCATGGTGCTTACTTTCTGCCATACATGACAAATAATTCTTCTAAAAAACAACGATCTCCTTGTTCCCTCATAAGAATTCTTAGTTTTCTTTTTTCCTTTTTTGGATAAACCACGAGAACTCTTTTGTCGACAACTCTCTAGATGCCAATTTGGCTCTGTAAGAACTCAAATGGCTCTTACAACACCAAACCAACATAAATCACTAAGCAAATACCTTCCAAGGAAGTGAACTATTAATGGAGAATTCACCTAGAAATCATCTCTTCTAATCAATTTAATCATCTTCCCCTGGTTGGCAAATTCGCCCAAATGCCACTTTGGTGATCTTTATCCTGGGATAATGTGATCCGCAATGATCTAAGACTACCATATTTGGTATGCTATGTTTCAATGATTAAATATTTTTGGATATCAACGAATAACCTGTTTGATATTCAGAGAGTAAAATGGACTTGCATTATCCTCTCCAAAAAGCCGTGGACTTGCCTCAAGGGACCATATTTTTCGGACCCTGGACTGTCTTTTCTTTGCAATGGGCTCCTTTCAGTTGTTGGCCCAATATAAGATGGGCCTTTGGGACACTGGTTGTAAAAGGAATTCTATCTGTCAAAGCTCAACAACTTTTTTCTCGATATTATATCATGGTTCGATATCATTTCTAATCAATAAAACTCAAAAATAGTAGTTAGGGACCAAGGGTTACTGTCCAATTAAAGGGCCTTAATATACTCGTGGATTATGGACTGAATTTTCAGTGTCAATTTTGATGTTTCAAGCAATGTTCGATTAAATCTAGTAAATGTTTCTATATTAGACTTCTCTAAGTTGGACATATGGCATGACGATGTTGTAGGACACCAGAAAAATTGTATCATTCTTGGTTGTGGATATATAGAAGTCTTGTGCTGGGGCAGTTCTTTGTGTTGCAAGTCATACTCTGGTTCATCATCATCATTCAGGCCTGTATCCAATAAGTCTCAAGCCATTTTGTAGTGGGCTAACAAATCCATCATGCTATATGTATTTCAAAACCCGAACTGCATAAGCTACAAGTAATTAAAGTTCATTTATTACTAGGATTGTTAGCAAATTATCGTGCACCACCTATGTGTGTGTCCGTATATATATAGGGATGTCCATTTAGATCCGGTTAGATTTATATTGGATGATGAGGATGCAACGATTCAAGTCATTAGATGTAATCTATTAGCTCTAAATTGCTTATACACCAAAAATTTTATAATTTGAAAATCTCTAGCCCATACATCAAATGGTCAAAAAATTAGACAATTTAAATAATATTAAATTATATTATTGAGAATAGGCCTCTCCTCACACCGTACCAGTTCATCGATATATTATTTTAATCGCTCGATGCATAGACTAAGAGTATCCAAATCACATGATATTTCGTGCATAAGCTATTATCCAAATTATTGATATGGGATCCAGACCGTTCAATCTAGATCTGATCATATATATATATATATATATATATATATATATATATATATATATATATATATATATATATATATATATATATATATATATATATATATATATATATAAAGGAACAATGGAGTCCTATTTTGCTTCATTCTTTCACTCTTGTTGCCCATATGGAATTTTTTGATGCAAGTATAGATCAATGAATTGGACTACATTAGCATATATCAAGGTGAACATCTAACCACACTGATGCGATAAATAGATTTTTGTACGATGTTATTCAATGAGCAGAGCCCAGGCTAGCCCGAGTCTTGTCACGTACTGCAGCTTTGCTCAGCTTACAGCCCTTGCAGGCTTGGCCTCTGAGTCTCTGACTTTGGCTTAAATTTTGACAAAAATATGAGTCATGCCTCAATGCGAACGTGTGTACTACCAAGCAATTCAAATACGAGGAGTTGAACGAATCCAATCCAAACTTTTCCAGTGCTTGCTTCCGGCCAACAATTTAATAGCGGGGACGGCACGTCACTGGTTCTTCACCGCCCAAGCCACGCGTCAATAAGGGGAACCGAGTGTTATCGCCATCAAAACCAAAACAAAAAAGGGGAAACGAGTGTGCAAGAAGATAAAAACGGACGGAAACGTGAAACGACATGGGAGCTTTTCCCTCGGTTTTTTATGTTTTCGGCTGGCGGTGCATCAGCCTTTTGGGTGGCCGCGTGGGCGACGCTGTTACTTTTCCTCTCGCCCGATCTCCTCACCACCCTACCGTCCTCCACTTCTCCCCCATTGTTTCGACCTTCTCTTCCTCCTCCTTCTCCACCGCCTCCGCCGCCGGAGTTCTCTGCCTCGTCGACGGCCTTGCTGTCGAGGACTTCAACCTCTCCACCGCCGATCTCGACGTGGACCCTGTTCCTCCTCCTTCGCCGGAAATCATCCCCAGAGTCAGTTGTCTTCCCTCCCTCCTCCTTTCTCTCGATTCGATCGGAAATACCAAGTAAAATGTTTAATTTTGGGTTGAATGCGGTAATATTTGTGCTCGAATTTAGCGTAAGAATTAGGTTTTATTCTTTAACGAATTAGGGTTTCTCGGTTGCTTTCCGCTTCTAAAAATTAGGGTTTATGTTTAGTATATTTATTCATTATCGATGCCGTCATCGTTTTCACTTCCGCCATTTCTCATAACATTTTTGTTCGCATGGAATGACAAAAAAAAGAAGCAGCCTTCGTGTTCTCCCTTATTATTATAACCAATTGGTTAAGCTCCCTCCAAACAGCAAGTCGAATAATAGTAGTAAGGGGCAGCCAACCTCCATGGCTTTTGTGTTTATTCTGGTACTTTACTGGGATGGAGCCACTTGGACTAGTAAACTAGCATAAACAGAGCCCCTTAACATCTTAATTCATATTTGAAAGCATTTAGAGTTGGCTTATTCGGGGACCCATGTGTGAAGATATCTACTTCTGTCAGTTTCAATTAGTTTTGTATGTTTCTGTTTCTCTCGCTTTCATAATATGTTAAACAACAAACACGCTATCACAATATAATAAATGTTTATGTTAAGGTGGCGGATTTGTAAACTAAAAACTTCTCTTACCTAACAACGTTCAAGAGTAAAAACTTTATTATCTACTACTTTGTAACTAATAAATTTATTTAGCACTAGATTGTTGTAGATGTTTAATTGCAAACCTTTCTTTTCATACATATAATAGACCATAATGTTTTACTTACTCAGCAATGATATTTTCATTGTAGCAAATAATAGAGTTGTTCATGTACTGTTCTTTAAATTTTTTATGATTTTATATCAAACATTTATATATAAATGCTCATTAATCTACGACTGACAAAAGAAAAGAATGAACTTTTAAAATATGAAAACTAATTGCGGGTATCATTTTTCGTAGATATAGAATGTTTATATGCTTTTAGACTGTACTTCGGGATGAGTTTATTTCTGCAAATGTTTACAATTCCAATAAATTAGGAGAAATGCTAATCTAATAAGAATCATTTACATTGTTCAGAATTACATTTGAAAAAAAAGAAGCGAGTTGGATAGTAAAGAAAATAAGATTTGATAGAACAACTCAGTCACTAGATTTAGACTAAACATATTTCACTGCATGATGCATAGAAGAAGTTGAATCATTTTTTGGTAAAAAATTCTAGAACAACATGACTTATTAAATCAGTATGGGGTAATGTATCAAATTGAAAAAAAAAAAAACAATATGGGTTGGCTATATGAATCTTTCTTCACTTAATTCCTCTCTTAGGTTCACTTCTCTGAAATGTCAAAAAAAAAAAAGTTCCAGTTACCATGTTGTATTGGGAAGAATGCCAAAAATCCTATTTATTCCCCTTTCTTGTATCTATTCAGCATGCATTTTACAGTTGGCATTCTCTTCTGATGTATGCTGCTATAATGCAGTGGTTTTCATAGCTTACCAAGCTCCCCTGGACATGATCAATTAGAGTAGAAAAATTCTCCATTAATGCATAGAACTTGGATTTGTGTTGCAAATCTCGTAGGAATATTTATTTAAATAGAAAAATAGATGATGCAGGATAGGTATAGGTTTAGCCTTAGCCATAATTCAATAACAAGCTTTTGAGATATGGCCACTCTTGGATAAATTATGATCCACGACCTAATTAAAGTCAACCCAGTGGGGTGTTTACATTTTCCAGCAAACAATTGTTATATGAGATGTCAAGTCATATCATGCTTTCAAATAGATCAACAGACCACAACATCACCTAGTTTCCTTTTTATTCCTAAAAATAATAGGTACCCAGTTAGATAAATCACCCTCTTATGAGATGCTAAGTATGTGCTTGAATAAGCTTCATAGATGATATCCCATTTTTCATACTTAATCTATGAAATAATAATTTATGTCCTACTAGAACGGGATAGTATCCTTGGTACCTTACCATTTCGATAGCTAACTGAGATTGGGGATACTTACTGGACACCAATCCATTAATGGGTTGGGATGTCTCTCCTATGGCAGTCCAAACTACTCGGGACTTGTCAGTTCCAGGGCTTCAATCAGTACCATGTGCAACCCAATTGAGTTGTTTGATTTTGAAATAAAAAAGAGAGAGTAATGAGCGGTCACGTTTTCTTTTTTCTTTTTGGCTTAGTTACGGGTTATTCAAGAACCATTTAAACATGGAAAAAAACAAAAATTATTTACCAAAACTTTATTAAAGATGAAATGCTGAAAAAATGAAAAATGAAAAAAGCAATACAGCATGATACTGGGATGTAGGACCATTTCATGAGGTGGGATAAAACCATCCTAGTATCATACCATTCCAGTATTTATGGCTTCATATTGGCATCCTAAGCCTTGCTATGAAATATAAGTACCTCAATCATAGCTAAGAGCAATATTTTTGCGGACTTTATCATATTGTTCATCATACATAATTTATGTAATTCAAACCCCTCCTAACTCCTTGGAGAACACAAAGAGAGCAATAAGGAGAAAGCTCACCAAAAAATGTTGTGTGCATGCCATGCGCTCGCCATCCAAGATGGAGGACAACAATTACTCTATAAACTAGAAGAAAAATCGAAACAATTCAACCGAAACAAGTATCCTTTTCTTAACACAAATTATCACAAACACAACAAGACTGCAATTAAATACAAGAATGCTAATCTAAGAAAATTTAAATCCCATTCCACATCCAAGAAAAGGACTGACCAACTAGAGTAGAATTCAAATAACCTAATTATTCTCTTTTCGTATAAAATCTAGCACTACCATGATAACAATAATAGGCTTCAGTCAGCGAAGAAAGATCCCAAAACCTTATTTTTATCTTAACTCAACCCCAACCTACCAAAACAAAACCCAAATGGCCCAATTGTCCTTTTTCCAACCAAAAATTACAGAACCATGGGTAAAGAATCGCTCACCCATAAACCTTACAAATAAAATGACACCTCCCAAGTAAAGATTAGAAGCCCAAAACTTCATCGCTACAAGACATGCGTGTATAACTCTTATCCCTCCAAAACCATATATTATGAAATTCATAAAACCATGCATAAATGATAGATGGTTTGATCGGAAGGAGAATTACTAATCTTTTTTTTTTCAAGAAAGAGAGAGAAAGAGATAATATACTTGATGGAAGAAGAGTGAGATTATGGGGTTTGGGGGAGGGAAGACAAGAAAGAAGAGGTAAAGAGAGCATGCGGGCTATTCATTTAAGAGTGACAAGGCTGTCTTTTTTCTTACTCTCAGAAGAAATGACTCTAAATCTAAAGAATGTTTACAACGAACCTAAACGACATTAGAATTCCATAGACACCAAACCTGCTATCGAGAAGGCTAACTTCAGCCATCAGAACACTCCAAATACTGGACTGCACAACAAATTATGTGCTGATGTTGCATTGTATAGGGCCCCTTGTCGAGGGTGAGAAAATGAGTATTTTCTTGCTTTGTTTCATCTTATTCGACTTGATTAATTTACCTAGGTTTATATAATTTCACCACTGAATGTTGGTGATTCTCATGCACTGCTCTATGCTAGTCAACTAGGTTGTAATGAGAAAATTAAGGGGTAAAAGTATCACTACTCTTTGGCTCTAGAAAGTGGACATGGTACATAATATTGTCCAGAGGAACATGCAAGGACTAGGAAGTGCGGAAACAGGTATGAGTTATGATACGACATGTTATGAATACACAAAATATGACAAATCTTGAAAAATATTGAAAAAATTGGCGAATCAGACCAAGCACCCACAAATATTCTGATGGTGAGGCATAAACCCTAGCTTTGATTCTAGGGACAAACTCTATATCCATATCTCTGACACCAAATGAGGTGAATTAAACATAAAAATCCATAATATTTGATGGCAAGGCATATGAAAAATCATCGATTAGGGACAAACCCTAGAATGGACTCCGTGGACAAAGTACTCACCTTGGGTGGAAAAAAGCAAGGATAGAAGCACAATGGCAGAGGAGCAAGGGGGAGAACTAGTGAGTACCGTTGTCCATTGAGGCTGATTGTTGCCGGTTTCCATGAGATCCGATTGAAGGGAGGAGCTTGGCGCCAAAGTGATGCAGCCCGAATACAATCAAGATCGTGGACCGAGGTGCCAAATGTTGGAACTTGTCGGAAAGATTGGCATCGAAGGAGATGCAGATGGGGGAGAGAGGGGGCATTGAGGGTTTCAAAGGTCAAGAGAAGTGTGGTAAGCATAATCCTTGAGAGAAAAGGGGAAAGATAAAGTGAGGCCAAAATGGGTGAAGGCCTACTCCCACAGTTAATTCTCACTTCAGTGACTTCGGCTCCCAAGGGATACATGGTCACTTTAGGACCAAAATAGCTTTAAAAGCTAGGAGTGGGAACCGAGGTGAAAGTCACTTTTGAAGTGGACATTTGCTGTCAAATGCTTCAATTGGACTTAGGACCCCATCAGAAAAGTGATTTGGTCACTTTCGCTCACAACCAAACATGCCCTTAGTGGAAGTATCCAATTTGGTCTCGAAGAGACTGATGTTCTCCTTTTGTGTCTCAAGACAAAGCTTTAAATTTCTAATAACATTAAGTTGTGTTCGATACATCTTTGTCATATATGTATTTTAGAAATCAGATGTGCATTTTGAATCATTTCTAAAGCGACTTAAATGTGCAAGCTTAAACCATATAAGGGACTGTTTGTATGGAAATTGACTTAATTATCTTATATGCATTTAGGAAGTGATAGAACTGGCATATCATTGAGACAGAGTACTTGAAAAGCAGGAGAAAGGTATAATAGTTCTCAGATGTAATCATAAAAAAATATTTCTACTGTATACAAGAAATAACTCTTATTTATGAATCCTTAATTTGACCTTATTTGGCATTAATGAGTTTCACATATCTATGCTTTAATTTTTTTCATCTCACTATTATCTTTATAATATCCCAGAACTTTTCCCAATGTATCACCTCACAATTCTTTATGCTTTACAACTGTTGTAACTAAAAGCAGCTTATTGGGTCATGTATTCCTTACAACTAGTATCTCTTTTTTTTTGTAACCCCTCCAGACAATTTTGTACCTTACGATAAAGCTCATGATGATGTATTGCTTAGAATGTTAGGGGAGTAAAGACAACTCGAACAAACAAAATGAATATGGATGCTTGTGATGCATAAGTGTGAAAATGAGCAGAATAGTGTAATATATAGGTGAGATTAGGAGGCATATATGTTTCAGGCTTGCACTAGTTAAAGACATAGTCATGGAAAATTAATTGAGGTTGTATGGGCATGTGCATCAGAATTTTGTAGCCCGATCACTTCCAAAAGTAGGTAGGGATTCTTCATAAAGAGATATGGGGCCATTTAAACCAAACCATTGGTATGAAAATACAAAATCCAATCTCTGACTCCCAGATAAAGAGGAAGGATTCGTATTGAGAAGTTGTTTAGTCGATCGTCCCATTCATTTGATAGGCGGCCATGGGCCGGCATGTGGGATCGAGAAGATAGGGCGTCTGGGTTCGAGATGGGAGATGCAACTGGCGATAGACTTTCTAATCTCAGATGCTTCGGGCAGTTCCTTACTCCCATCTGAGAGAGAGACAAAGGAAGCCTCTTCAATTTCCAAGGAACCTTTACAGGGTCTAGAAAAAGGAGAGGAAGGTGGCATGGATGGGAGTTGTGGGAGGGTTGGAAAAGCTTGCAGTAACACTGGAGATTTCGGTTAAATATTAATGGTTGGAGAATGAAAATTTGCAAATCTCACCTTGAATAACTGGGATAAGATTTAGTTATGATGATAGGTAAAGGAATGCATAGTTTAGAAAGTTTTTACCTTTATGCTTTTTAACCTGAATGTGTTCATAGCAATCATGTGTCCAAATTATTTTTCCTCTCATTTCACAAGTGCACCTAAACAAATATAAGCTCCATAAGGTGGGTACTGGATTTCTGTTTTCATTATCTTGGGCACTTCATTAATATAGTAGGCAATACGTTAAGCTGGTTTCAAGTATCCACATTTGGAGAACCTGCATACAATATTGAATTTAATATGAGGCATTGAGTTTTTAGACGTGGTTGGTCTCCTTGACAATCTGACGTTCACCCGGGTTACCTCACATTTGTTGTTGACATTAGAATATGTATATATAAGAACTTTGCTGCTTTATGGTCATAATGACCTTGAAATCCCTTGTCATTATTTAGTTTAATTCTTCTGTTATTTTCTCTACTTACTATAAGTATCAATCCCTAGGAATTACACTTGTTTTGGAGTTTCCCTTCACTATATTTAAAAAAAAATACTTTTTACTTGTTTTATTACTCTTACACAATGTTGCATCAACAAGGTAGCTGAAGTGACAATTTTTCAATGAACTTTCTGGGCAGATCCAAAGCCACAACCTGGATATCTCTGACGGATGTGGTGCTTCTCTTAACAGTTATAGAAAGAGCATAAAGTAACATTTAAATCTAGAAGTTAGTTCAATGAGCACAAACAAGCAGTCTGTCGGTCCTTTCTTTGATACCCTCAAGATGGAGAGAGTTAGAACAATCTTGACTCACACATACCCTTATCCACATGAGCATTCAAGACATGCTATGACTGCTGTAATAGTGGGATGCCTTTTCTTCATCTCATCCGACAACATGCATACTCTTATACAGAAATTGGACAAAAATATCAAATGGTGGTCCATGTATATCTGCTTGATCGGTTTCTTCTATTTCTTCTCTTCTCCATTTATTAGGAAGACTATTAAACCAAGTTATTCAAACTTCAGTCGTTGGTACGTATCATCTTCTCTTTTAGTATTTGAAAATTGCTTGTTTATTTTTTGATTAATGTTTTTGGAGTTATGTATGGATGACATGTTTGCTGGAATATATTCAACACTCTAAGAGAATAAAAAAAAGTAGTTTTTACTATTGGAAAACTGAAAAATCTTATTGGCCTTCTAAGTTGATTATTCTGCAGGTATGTTGCTTGGATTTTTGTAGCAGCTTCATATCATCTTCCAAGTTTTCTGTCAATGGGAGTGGATTTGAGGATGAATCTTTCTCTATTCATTACGATATATATTTCATCTGTCCTTTTTCTTACTGTTTTCCATGTCATATTTCTTGGCCTTTGGTATGTGGGCCTTGTTTCTCGTTTGGCGAAAAAGCGACCCGAAATCCTAACTATTATCCAAAATTGTGCTGTAAGTGCTTTACAAAAATTTTGATATGGCAACTGATTAATCTTCTATCATGATTTTTCTTCCTTTTTCATGCAAGCTTGACTGCTTGATATTGCTCTTTTGTGCTCATAATGCAGGTTATAAGTGTGGCATGCTGTGTATTTTATAGTCACTGTGGTAACCGTGCTATTGTAAGAGAGAAATCCTTTGATCGAAGACACTCAAATTGGTTTTCCTTCTCGTTTTGGAAGAAACAAGACAGAAACACTTGGATATCCAAGTTTCTCCGAATGCATGAATTTAAGGACCAGATCTGTTCATCTTGGTTCGCTCCAGTTGGTTCTGCTAGTGATTATCCCTTTTTTTCTAAATGGGTCATTTATGGAGAGGTATGGTATCAAATTCATGTTCATTTTCATTTTAATTTTCTAAACCTCACTTATTGGAGACCACTTGTTTCAGTGTTCTAACCATTTATTTTTCCAGTTAGCCTGTAGTGGATCATGCGGTGGTCTTTCGGATGAAATATCCCCCATATATTCATTGTGGGCAACTTTTATGGGCCTTTACATTGCAAATTATGTGGTCGAACGTTCAACTGGGTATGCATTAATTTTGAGTTTAAATCCTGGGTTGTGCTGAAGAGAATAATTTTGTTATTTATGCTTGGAAACACCTAAAAGAGTGGGAGCTTGTTGTTTTAGTAGGTAATGTCTAGGATGGTGACAATGTAGAAGGTTACCATCTTTTTCAAGGCGATCTCGTGTAAAGAACGTACAACTAACATTTATGCAACAATCCTTTTCCTTTATGCCAATAATAATTAGTTTCTTAAGATTTATTAGGCAAACTTTTCCTTAGCTATGTTCTCTTTATGTGTATCGTACAGATGGGCTCTTACACACCCTCTGTCAATATCAGAATGTGAGAAGTTAAAGAAACAAATGAAACCTGATTTCTTGGATATGGTTCCATGGTATTCAGGGTAGGTTGTTATCAAATATTTGATTTTTAGAATGAGATCAGGAGATCAAAATGGTGCTAACAGTTTTATGGTTTGACAGGACATCAACTGATTTATTTAAGACGGTGTTTGATCTCATGGTATCTGTCACTTTGTTTGTTGGGCGGTTTGACATGCGTATGATGCAGGTATTCATTTTTTTTTTCGAATGTCAGTGTGGATCTTGTGAGACTAATGCACCCTGTCAGTTCTCACTGGAAATTCTGCTTGTATGATATCTTAATCTATATTATTAATCATGCTGTATTGGGCTGTATTCTTGTAAGGGAACATGTATATCCATTCTGAAATTTATCGTTGATCTTTTTTTCTTCTGTTCGTGCTGGTTGAAATTTGGACTTTGTTTCTGAAGTTGTATTCTACTTCTGAAGTTGTATTCTACTTTTCGATTTGTTTGCACCTTTGTATCCAGAGTTTAGTTGATCAGTATGTGGTAATATTAAATGGAGCACCCCCCCCCCCCCCCCTTCCTTTTCCTTCTTTTCGATATAATTTTTATAGTTTTGTATGCTATGGCAATTTTGTTTTTCAAGTGTGAAGTCATGCTGCCTTGAATTTCTTCTGAATTGACTATTTAGTTAAATTTTCAATTCATTCTTTATTAACCAGGCTGCTATGAACAAGGTTCCAGATGAAGCTAAAAATGCTGATCTTTTCTATGATCATTTTTGCAAAAGAGACGATCTTTGGTTTGATTTCATTGCAGACACTGGTGATGGTGGAAACTCAACCTATGCAGTGGCTCGTCTATTGGCCCAACCTTCACTACAAATTAGATCTAATGGCTCCATGCATACCCTTCCACGTGGAGACCTCCTACTTATTGGAGGAGATCTCGCGTAAGATATCCCTATAATCTTGTGATTTTGTAGAACTTAAATTTGATATGTAGTCTTGGGAATTTATTTCTTTGTTTTCCCAGGTTAAGTTTGTCTTTTCTTAATGCAATCATGCTAATTATTTGTTGATTCATATATTAATAATATCTGAAGCTTTTAATTTTTGTTAATTTCCTTTTCTTGTTTTTTTTCTTCTATAGATTGTTGGTGTGATTGCATGAACACAAGAAGTTGGCCAAGGACAACTCCATTTGTTCTCCCTCTCTCTTTACTGGATTCTAGAAACTGAACTATAGTTGCCAACTAAAACAATCATGATGTATATTGGTAGTTTTGTACTCTATAAAGAGTCAGTGATTCCTGATGCGCCTATGATTGGCTCAAAAATTAGGAAAACAGCTCACCCATTTACAAGTATGCCATCACTTTAGCCACCTTTTATGCTTGATCCAAAAGAAATTTGTTAATGCCATCTATATCCTACCACTTGTTGAATGCAGTAGATGCCACATTTAGTCTATTAGAAAGGATAATAACTTAAGTTTATCTGAACTATTAGTTGGAAATATCTTTTAGTTAGTTCCATATATCCCCTCAGCTGGTCAGATCATCCACTGTTCTGATAGCTGCTCCATGATCGGTTATTATAACTAAATGGTAAAATTTAGTGATGTGCCACAAGTCCATGATAAAGAGAAAATCTTGACCCTCCATTGTGCATTGTCCTAATCGATCTGCCTGCCACTGTCCGATATGTTGGTCTCTGGGAGTCCAACAAGTGAGAGCAGGCTGACGCCGGAGTTTGTAGTCTCATTGAAGGATGGTGATGTGATGGGAAGTCAAAAAAGGGTCAGTGTTCTGTACATTGGTTTACAAGGGTAAAATGGTTGGACTGCTGAGATGGTCATAGATCCTAGGGAATACATGTAAGTTGGACGGGTTTACAGGGCCAGGGAAGTCATGCATGTCCTGATCTGTGCTGGGTCCTCCTGCCTGTGCTTGCTTGTATTTTACCATCAAATATGTTGATTTATGTCAAATAAAGGAAAAGGTACTTTGTTGCACCAGAAGAAATGATAAAAATAGTTTTCTTTCTGAAATAAGAGTTGTTTTTTTTGGAGGAGAATAAACAAAGGCTGCCAGGAAATCATGGCCCCCCGCCTGCCCCGCCGCAGCCAGTTTGTACTTTAAAGTAATGAATGTTTTAAGATGGGTGTAAGAAAAAAATTCTGACTTCTGTGTTCAGATGGCCTTCACCCTTTTCTTGCTGCTATAGGATTTTTTAATATATATTTTTTAAGTGGACTGTTAATGGAGTTAACGGCAAATGATGGACCTCCTTTCATACCTTCTACCATGCGAGACGGGCTTCATCCTTTTTTACATTGCTGATTTTTTTTTTTTTTTGAATTAATCTTTTATAACTTCTAAAGTCTGTGGATTTAATTAGCTAGTGCTTTCAAATAAATAAGTGCCTTATGTCTCTGTCAAATGGGATGGGCCACATACTAAATCAGGGGTGCTTGACCATGCAAGAATGATTCTATGAACCGTGTAGAACCTAAATAATAGTTTCTTTTTATTATTATGTACATGTATTTTGCTGCAGAGAAGAGTGGATTACTTGAACAATTGTTGGAAACATGATAATGTTGGTTTGTTCGTTGACTCAGGTCGACTGTCTATTCTACAAGCTAAACTATTTTTTTGAGATACATTTTCTGAAATTCTTAATAATTAATAAACTGCAGGGCATGTGCATGACTTCTTAGCAATCAACAAAAGAGGTATTAACTGAGGTGCTGGATTTGGGAATTTTGGAAGGTTCTAGTCATCTTTGACGGTTTCATCAGCATGCATTTCTTAATGTTTGTGCTTAGCTTTGAAATTACATATACTGAATGTTGTGTATGGTATGGGGCTGGGAAGATTCTATGAAAACTTTTTAGATAAGTCCATGCATGTAATTAATTTTTCAAAGGAGTTTCGGACTAACATTTTTCTGGATTCTATTACTACTTGTTCTAACACATTGATTATGGTGCATAATGTATATATATTTTTTCACTTTGATATGGATATTCATTGGTGGTGGAGGTTATACGGATAGATGCCCATCAACATTTAATTATTTAGTACATAGTAGAAGGAGCCAATTCCAGCAAGCCGAATTTCCTTAAAAACATGAAATCACGAGTATATTTCTATGTGACAACTGTTCTTTGCACAGGTACCCTAATCCTTCAGCATTTACATATGAAAGGCGTTTTTTCTGTCCGTTTGAATATGCTCTCCAGCCTCCAACCTGGTACAAAGCTGAACATATAGCAGTGAAAAAACCGGAGCTTCCATATG
The DNA here is from genome assembly GCF_009389715.1 of Phoenix dactylifera. Classification (NCBI taxonomy): domain Eukaryota; kingdom Viridiplantae; phylum Streptophyta; class Magnoliopsida; order Arecales; family Arecaceae; genus Phoenix; species Phoenix dactylifera. Next base: position 73,329 of record NW_024068750.1, read on the forward strand.
GTGTGTCGGAACTGGGGCATTATGATGGACCTCAGTGCTTCATCATTCCTGGCAACCATGGTTGGTGGTTACCATACAAAGTTGCTTCAAAGAATTATAGAAATAAATATTACGATACTTATTGACACAGTTATTATTTTTGATATAAGTTGTATTAATACTGGGTATTCGTTTTGTATATTTGAAGGATAAGGATATACCCTAATCTGTATCTTTCACAGACTGGTTCGATGGGCTTAACACATTATGAGGTACATATGTCATAAGAGCTGGTTGGGTGGGTGGTTTCTGCCTCAAAAGAAGAGTTACTTTGCTTTGCAACTTTCAAAAGGATGGTGGATATTTGGTCTTGATCAGGCTCTCCATGGTGACATTGATGTGTACCAGTTTAAATTTTTTTCAGAACTATGTCAATACAAGGTATATCTTGCTTTTCTTGTCCACTTCATCATGTTTTGCTGAGCTGATTATGCTTTTTTGTTTTGTTGGTACATTCTAACAAGAATTATAACATATAACAAGGTTTGTTATACGGATTCTTACCGCCATGTACGATGCGGTACTGTACCGTACGAGTACTGAACTAAAACTTGGTATGGGGGACATACTTAGTCTGCTAAACCAACCCTCATACCGGGCATATCAATACTTACAAGCATGCTATTGGTATGGGGTCCAATACCAATATGGCGAATTTTGTCATATATAATTTTTGTAGATCATGGCTAGTACACTAACATGGATTTTTCCTAAATATTCCAGAACATAAGAGATTTAGTGGGTGTCTGTTTCCTACTATCTTGAGCAAAAACATAAGTTTGAGTAATACAATCACTTTACAGGCAAAACAATGCCGGGCTTGTCCCATAGAACAGCCTAAACAGGGTGCTGCATTTAGGTCCCTGTTTTGCCTATCTAGGTAGACCATACGGTCCTCAATTTTTTAGCAAGACATTACAGTGTATGTCTCCACTTGAAAACATCAAAGAAAAAAATAGAAGTCCTTCATTAGTTTTTATAGCTCATAATATAGGCTGAAATGAGCTGCACGATTATGGTATCTATTCAAAATTATATATTTGCTGCACCCAAGGTCTGCTGAACCAGCCCGTACTGGCTGGTTCAGCACGTACCGTATCGGTACCAACCTCCATCGGTACGGTACAACCACATAAAATGGTTCAAGGCCGGAACCGCGCGGGGAAGAAGAAAGAAGAGAGAGGAGAAGAGGAAGAAAGAGGAGGAAGAAAGAGGAAGAAAGAAGAGGAAGAGGAGAAAGAAGAAGACGGTTCGACGTACCTCGGATCGACCCCCTCCCGAGCACTCCGACGCGCGCGCGGCTCTCCCAACGGTTCCTTCTTTGCTCGCGGGAGAAGGGGGGAAAGAGAGGAGAAGAGAGGAGGAGAGAGGGGAAGAAAGAAGAGGAGGAGAGGGCTCGGGAAGGAGGAAGAAGAAGGGAAGGAAAAAAAAGAAAAGAAAAAAAAATCTTTTCCTGCGTGCGGGGCAGCGCTCCCGTGCGCCCGCGAGCGGGGAATTGCTCGTCCCACGCGCAGGAAGCTCGATCCCACGCTCGCGTGCGGGGACTTGCGCAAGGCAGCGAGGCCGCGTGGGCCATTTAATGCCATAGAGGGGCATTTAATGCCACTATGTATAAATGCCACTCTATGGCTAAAACGCGTCCGTGCGCGCGTCGCTCTTTTTTTTTGGTTCTGGTTCGGCACCGGTTCCAATCAGTACCGAACCGATACCGGAGCCCACCGGTACACCAGTTCGGTCGGCTCGGCGGACGCTGGCTGCACCTTAAATTTGATATTTTAGAATAAAAATGTTTTGAGCTGGTGGAAGATAAATATCCAATCTTTGAAAAAAGCCAATGAATTCAATCTTTCAAAAATTACCTGGCAATGAAAACTGAATTTTACACTAGACAAGACTGCATTGAGAGATCATCAAAATGAGGAATAGAACTTGAAAACAAAATATGTCATGTTCATGATAAAGTAACCGGTTAAACATAGCAGTTTAGTGCTTGGTGTTCAACAATATGAATCCCAGTTATTCATTGAAAAAAGGTATGTCATCTTTTAGAGGCCTAAGAGATTTCTTGGTAGTCAAGAACATATCCTCAATAGTAATCTGAATAGGCAAGATGACTACTAAATATAAGCTTGGCTGCTTCAAATGTAACTACAGGGTGATGCGTGGATTGACAAATTTGATGGACAATCAGCAGTTGTCAAATATGTAAGAAATCCATGGGAGAATTGAAGTGTGGCATTGGAGAATAAAAAACTATTATATGGAATAAAAGTCAATTAATTAAAATGTAGCAGTCTTACCTATCAGCATTATTGTTCCCAGGCATATCTAGTTGAAGATAATCAATTCGGAATAAATTGTAGCTTTAATCTTGTGGAAAATTCTGAAAGCTAAGTCCTTTATGTCAAAAGCAAGTGTGAATTGAGAATAAGGGCATGGGAATCCTTGATAACTTGCAGAAGTTGAACTGCTCTTTTATGATAAGAAATCAAATAACTGCTTGTAGTTAATTAGAGTTTAAAATTCGTGTTCGGGAAACTATTAACAAGGCTACAATGAACTTTACTTGTCACTGGCAAAAAAGCAAGAAAAATGCATTTCAGGGATTTATCTTTAGATCAACCACCTCCATTGAACTTATTAAGGGAGCTCAAATCAGAATCTTCTTACAGGACTGTTTGGTTTACAGTTTACTAAAACAAATTAATACAAAACAAGAATGAGTTATGCTGAAACATTTGATTGGTTGCTTTCCACAAAATCTATTTTGTTAAAATTGATTGGTCATAGAACCTGAAAATGAGTTTTATGAGAAAAGGCCTCCCCATGTTTTTAGTAAAACCCGTTTTATGGAGATCATGTTTTATAATCATCTGTTGTAGAAAACACACATGCAACCAAACAGCTCCTAAGATTGTGGTGAACTTTTGCCAAAAATACTGATGCTTAGGTTGCTGAGGTTTTCCTGATCCTTGTTGAGACTATTAGATGTTAACATGGGTGTGAAATGGGACACAGGCTTTAAATACAATCCTGTAGATGAACTATTGAATCTCTGGTGGATGGCATCGATATCGTGTAATACTCAGATGAGGCTTTAGATATGCTACCAAGTTACTCATAAAATAGGAGCTAGGAAAAGCATGAAATGCATCAAGCCTCCAATGTAGGCCTAATAAATGAACTCATATATTGATTATGTGATCTTAGGGGCATGCACGCCACAATACAAGCATAAAAATAATTTGATGTGCACTTGATGTGTAGTAAAACACCATATAAAATAATTTGATGTGCATCTGCTGTGCTCGGAGACCTGTGGACTCTGCAGTTGGCCACCGACTTTAGCATGTTGGAGGAGGCGGGGTGTTTGGTCTATATCCCACATGGGGTTGACTAGAGACTCCTTGCTCGTGAGCCTCATTTATCTCTGCCGAACAGTCTGGGCTCAGTTTGTCTTCTATAGCACTCTTCCTATATTTCTCCTTTTCCTCCCCATGTTACTCTCTTTTTCTTTAGATCTTTTCTTTTCTTCCTTTCTTTGAGGGCTTCCCCTCTCCTTTTGTTATCATTTCATTATCTCAATGAAATGGTTGTGCAAGTTGTTGCACTGTTTTCTCAAAAAGAAAAAAAGCAACATGCATACACATATATAGTGTGTTATATATACACACAAATACATATAATACTTATTTATAGTACACCATCATTGCTTTTGTTATGCGTTTAGCATTGGCTAGGATGATAGAATAGTTTTCAGAAGCATGCATACTTGGGGGAGCAAGTATTGTCTAACTCATCTAGTTCATGTTCCAATCCTATTGATGAGTTTATTTAAGTGTTGGTTGACATCCTTGGACCAAGGATTAAAATCCCAGTACTGATATTCGGGTTGGTCTGGTACCATGTCAGTATGGTATTAGGATGCATACGGATACCATTAACAATAAGAATGAACAGAAAAAATAAAAGACAATGTCCTGGGATGCCAGACCATCCCAATTGAGAAGGAAAGAGGAGGAAATAGAAGGCCTAATGATAGGAGAAATAATTATATAGAAAAACAAGGCTTTATAGATAAGCAATTCAATTATCAGACAAATACAAAAATACAAAAAGGAATAACCTTATATTTGAATATTCTAAACACCTACGAATCATTTTTAAAAAAAAGGATAAACCAAATATACAGGGAAATCGGTAAAACTCTAATCTATGCCACATCTGAATCCTAATTACATTCATCTAGGACTTGTTTATGCGTGGATAAAGTTTGAATAAGGGATGAAGGCAATATATGACCATCAAACTCAGTGGCAGAAGTACTAAGTAAGATCAATGTTTAAAGTCTCAAAATTGGCATCCGTATTGGCACATCACCAATATGGTATAGACTGATGGGGTACTGTACCATTGGTAGGAATCCTTAATACATAATCTTACTCAGAAAAATCTAGAAAAACATTTTATGTATTTTTAACCTTGCTAGGAATGGTGACTCTAAGATGCACATGGGAAAAGTTATTATTATAATGTTTTGGTTGATGACATACCCTTTTTACTACCACTATTATGCAGAATATTGGTTTCTCGAGTCCAGATTATTTTGTAAGTTATGTAGTTTTTTTTATTAATTATGTTGATGTGTAAATGATAGTTATCTGAAAACTTATTGCATGGGATATTTATTTTTTGTATCTATGATTGAATGCTTTTTTCATCACCATTTCCCCTGTCATAGTTTGGTTTTTATGGTCAACTATTTCAATCTTAAAGATGACACAAATAACTACAGTCAAATCTGTTTATAGGACTGATTTGGTTGCAGTTTATTCTCTCTCTTGTAATATCTATTAAAAGTTTTCTTCTGATATGAGGAATGACATTTCATCAAAAATGATAATTCCAGACCTTACAAATATTGGAAAAACTTTGCAGGTTGGAGATAATGACTCTGTCATTGTCATGACACATGAACCAAATTGGCTTCTTGATTGGTACTGGAATAACAATACTGGGAAGAATGTTTCTCATTTAATACATGATTACCTGAAGGGAAGATGCAAGCTTCGCATGGCTGGGGATTTGCACCATTACATGCGCCATTCTTATGTTCCATCAGATAAACCTGCTTATGTACAACATTTACTTGTGAATGGTTGTGGTGGAGCATTTTTACATCCTACACATGTCTTCAGAAATTTCAATAAATTTTATGGAAATTCATATGAGAGCAAGGCAACTTATCCTTCTTACGATGATTCTAGTAGGGTAAGATGGATTGTTTTCCCATTCTTTTAGGCTTTAGCCTCATAAACACTAAGTAGGCTTGTTGACTGTATCCACGGTCTTTTGCTCATTTCAGCTAATTGATTATTGCTTCTTATAAATTTTGTTATATTTCCTTTTCTTTCTCAATGCTTTATCTCATCAATTTTCTGGAAAACTTTTTTACAGATTGCCTTGGGTAATATTTTGAAGTTCCGAAGGAAGAACTGGCAATTTGATTTTATAGGTGGAATCATATACTTCGTATTGGTGTTTTCTATGTTTCCACAGGTGATTTATATATATAAATATATGTATACATTTTTTAATTATTCTAGTCTTTTTCGCTGTTATGCATGACATTACTAAATTGTTCTTCCCAAAACTTTCACCATATATTCAAATGTCGTATATTAGGTGAACTTGGTTGACTGAATTTAACCTGGCTAAGAGATAATTAAAATGGCTGAAGATATCTGACAATTTTGTCTCATAAGATCACATATCTCACTCATAAGAAGCAAGGTTTTGTGACAATAATTGTTCTGATTGTGATGTGGTTCTATTAGATATCAGAATTGATATAGTTCTTTTTGATGACACATGGATACCATTTATGGCATCAATTTATAATGATTTGGAAGTTGCTTAGTGAAATGCTTCATTCAGGAAGAAGTTGACATAGCCCAAAAGCATGAGTCTGAGTTTTACATTCAGTATGTCCTCTTCTGCCAGGTAAATGGTACTGGTAGCTTCATAAAGCTCAAACATTCTTTATGCATTCAGGGGTAGCACTGTAAACTGATCCAAAGCTCATCTGTATGACTTGTTCATGGGTGTAAGAGGCCAAAAACAGCTTGTGCTGTGCAGGATGAATGGTTGCTGTAGTGGTCAAGCTGAAGGGTCTAACTCATGGGAATGCATAAGGATGCGTAGTTGAATGTACCAGGAAAGATTTGAGGACACAAGATAATAGCATCTTTAGTTATATTAAATGGCATCGTAAGACTAGTGTAATATGGCCGAAATAAATGTAGAGGACTCACAAATTGGGGCTGTAGTTAATCATTATCACTGATCAGGAAATATATTCACTTCCTTTCTTTTGAATGAATTTTTTTTTTTTTTTTAATGATATAGATCCATGTGCAGGTGTGCATATGATGCACCCTAGTTGGAGAATAGTTAAAATATAATTGTGCACAAATTTGATTGATGCATATTAGGAGAAACTAAGAGTTGGAAGTGGAAAAGGGGATATTTTGGAAGATAGATATGGTATTGTTAGAGTAGCGATGATAATATATATTCAATTAATTTGTATTTCCAGACCATGAATGAGAACACTAATAGGATACAACAGGTGCTCTAACCAACCATAGACTTCAATGGAAAGACTATGTGAGGTTTCTGTTTCTTATGTTATATACAAAGATTAATTCCCTCCGGTAACTAGAGGTAGCAATTTTATGACCTTCCTATCTCGCAATTGACCCACTTTAAGTGTGTTCAGGTTTGGCATAAATGGGTCCGGGTCATAAACGGGTTGACCTGACCTACGTCGTTTCTTAAATAGGTTGGATTTAAAGTCCTGATAACTCTTTAACCCATTTTGACTTGTTTTAATAGTTGGGCCAGGTCATGAAACATCCCGTTTAAGACTCATTTAATCTAAGTATGACCTACTTAACCTGCTTAACCTAATTCGACCCATTTATTAAACGGGTTTTGCAGGTTGGGTTGCTTACCCGTTTAATAAAAAAGTAGATTTGGGTTTCGATTTTTGACCAATTTAATAAATGGATCTAGTTTAGCACAAATATTTGACCCGAACCGCATCCGACCCAACCAATATCCAACCCGAGTTGATTGCCACCCCTGCCAATAACCCTTGAATCATAATCTAATGGCTTACTTGAACTCTAGTTGACTTTGAAGTGGATATTTAGCATTGAAATAAATCCAATGTTGCAGAATTGCTGAAGCCAAAACAAATTCTTAATCTCACATTTGTACCAAACCAATAGTTAGGATTCTCTTAAAGGGGTTTTATTATATTAAGTTATATTTTCATTCACATTAAATAGGTTTGATTTGTAGATCTTATATAAAACATGTTTTAGCATTTGGTTATCAAAATTTTCATTTTCTATATTTAGTTGTTTGCCTATAGTCCAAAACAAAGTCCGCCGTACCGGTACCGGTCGGCGCAACGGTGGTGGCCCGGACCGGTCCTGTACCGGTCCGAACCGGGCCTGTAACTATTCCGTACCGGTTCCATACCGTCCCGAACCGGGCCCGTACCGTTCCGAACCGGTCGCGTACCGGTTCTCTACCGATTCTCCAACAATAAACTACCGGTACCGAATTCCACGCTGATCCGGTACCAGTCCCAGATTGGGACCGGTACGGCAGACCATGGTCCAAAACAATATTAACAAGCCCCGCCCCCCCCCCCCCCCCCCCCCCCCCCCCCCCCCCGCCCCGCCGAGAAAAAAAATTCACACCTTTTCCTTTGTGAGAAAAACAATGAGATTGTCATTTGCCATTTCATGGTTTTTTGTTTGGGGATTATTCATGCCATTTCATGAGTAATGAAGTGACAGATAACCAAGAAAAGGACATCAAAATTTGGAAAAACAAGTATAGGAAATTGACCAAGCAAGCCTAGATCAATAAGTATAGAATAAATAGAACCAAAGCGAAAGGCTTCGAAAATAATAACACACCAACACAGACCCAACAGCCAAAAGGTATGATACAATTAAAACCAAGGTACTTGAACTGATTTTGAACCATGGTATCTAGTTGGTTCGGAGTTCGGAGCGGTTCAGGGTGGTTTCAAGCCTTGCACCCTTGTTTCATTTCTCTTTTTCCTTCTTTCCTTCCTTCCTTTTTCGTCTCCCTCCTTGCTTTCTATCATTTTTCTTCTTTCTTCCCTTGCTTCCTTTCTTTATTTTTCTTCTCTTTCTCCTTTCTTTCTTTCCTTTTCTTCTACTTCCCTTCCCTTCTTTCACTCATTTTCTTCTTTTTCCCTTCTTTCTTTCTTCCCTTTTTTCCCTTTCTTTCTTTTTCCCTTGCTGCTTCTTCCGGATGGATACTTTATATATGGAATAAATATTATTATATTATTCAAAAGGCTGCATTATCAAACATTAATTATACATGGAATCTCTACATGTTACGCCACGGGTTGCCGTGTCGGTACCAAGCACCGTACCAGTTGGCTCGGCCGGCACGAGTCGGTACGGGCTCACGCCGTGCCGAGCCTGTACCGACGCAAGCAGAGATGGCAAGGGAGAGCGAATGGGGAGAGAAGCGAACGAGAGAGAGAAGGGGAGAGAGGGAGGAAGAGAGGAGGCTGGCGGAGGCCGATGTCCGGGAAGGAGGCGGAGCCGACAGTCAGGTCCCTGTTTCATTGGAAACAAGGGTCCGATCGCTAAATAATTTTTGTGATTTTAAGTGAAGTCAGCAAATTGTTTGCCGACTTCACTTAAATATTGTGAAATTAAAAAATATATTTAAAAAAAATTACGTGAAGTCGACAATGAGTTTGTCGACTTCAACTTAAAATCTGCAGAAATAAAAGAGGCCCTCTCTGGGCCCTTGTCGAACGAAACAGGAGGACCGGAGGTAGAGCGCCCGCCTCCGTGTCTCCCCAACCTCCACCTCCTCCATGTGGAGGCTCGTAGGCCTCCGCAGGCCGGCCTCGAGCTGGCCTCTCTCTCTCCCTCTCCTCCGTCTTTTCTTCTTTTTTCTTCTCCTTCTCGTACCTTCAGTGACGACGTCTCGATTTGGTTTGCCGGAACTATCCCGGTCCGCTGCGGGTATAGCTCGGGACGCTCCGAACTGGACGGTTCGGACGATTCCACCGACCATGCATTACACTCTTTCAAGACAGTATTTGCAAGTAGCCTGAAGTCAGAAACCAACCTTCCGACATGGACATCTTCATCTAACTCCGTAGATTCGCAATTTACCAATCTACTATCCTCCCATATGACTCCTCTTTATCCAACCAGTATTTGTCCCTGCATGCCCCTTTCTCAACATACTTAATAACATTTAGATGAAAATGAATATATGTAATTTATTTTCTTGTTTGGAAAAGTTATTATTCATTATGCACCACTCACTCTTAAGGAAAGAGTCCATTATTGAACAGCCTTGAGAAAAAAAAGGCCACAAATAACTCTTAATAACAATTTTATGTAACTTACGTCACAAAAGCAAGATACAAGATTCAGGTTCAATAAGGAAAAATGACATCGAGGAACCACAAATCCTAGGAAAAATGACCCACCACACACATAGACCTACATCAAATTGCTTCATGATGAAAAGAAAACAAAGAGAAAATCAAAGAGAGTTGTTTAAATATGTTGATGATGGATCTAAGATAGCAGTTTAGTTCTGCCTTATACAGAAACAAAACCTCATGGTCGGACTTCAAATTGCTCATTTGCTTTACCAAAAAAAAAGACAATGAGCAACTATAGGCTTTTCTATGATATGTTTATGCACAGAAATTCAAACCTTCATAATGAAACCAAACTGCATATCTGTGATACCAAATTTGCTTAGCACTTCAAATTATTAAAGATTGCAACTATCAGCGGAATAATTCTTAGAATAACATATATATTTTGAATCACTTAATATGATTATAGGAAAATATCTATGAACAAATTTCCCTAACTATATAAATGTTTGCATAGCGTAGATTGAGCAAAAATTGAACAGTCTTATCATGTAAAAGCACGTTGTACATGCATAAACCTTAATTGGGTACTTTTTGAGTAGTAGCCAAGGCTATTAGTTGGGTACTTAAAAATGTACATTACAGTACTTTTAATCATTCATAAACCTTAAAATAACGATATGCTTCAATACCATACCATACCAGTCAGGTATTGGTACAGTACCCAATACCAAAACTGTGGACCTTGATTAAAACAACCAGAGCTTGTAAGAAAAGAAATTTGAAATGGGGCAAGTAAAAACAGATTGTGCAGAAACTGCATAACATAGGCTTTTTTTTCTTTTTTCTTTTTTGATACCAGAAATTTAGTTTGATGCTTAAAAACCCGAGCCATCAAAATTCACACTTGTAAGCATCCCTTTCTCTCCAAGAAGAACCTTATGGACATAGTTGGTTTTACAACAAAGCAACAATAAAGGGAAAAACATACCAGTGACTTTTCTTTAAAAAAAATGAAGAGTGATGAAAGAAGCTTCAGAAAATCTCCTTGTCGGAAAAAGATTGAGAAGTTGACACAATTATCCTAATCTAAGACACTTTTGCAGAGAACCAGAAAATTGGACCTCAAGCTCGCTTAAATCAAGAAAAGGGGAAAACTCTCAAAGGAACATCAAAATCTAATACATAAAACCCATCACAACTGCAAGCAACAGCTCCTTGGCCTGAGAAGTAGTAGGGTATCATTCCAAAACCGTAACAATTGTCAAAACATGGGAAGATGTGTAGCTATAGAATTATGCACACAAGGAAGAGGCCTGCATTAACATTCAACAGAGATTCAAATCAGACATTAAATTGATTAGAAGATGAAAAAGGAGAAGGAAGAGGGGTAGAATGAGGATGGGGCAACCCAAATATGGAGGTTCTTGATCTTGGGGCCAAAGTCACTGCATTACCAATATTTGGAGTGCAAAAAGAAGAATGGGTGCATCCAAAATCTGTCGTACCGGTCGGTACTAGTGCATACGACTGTACCATATTGTACCCGTATTGAACCGATATGCGGTATAGGGGTGTATCTACACTCAATATGCCGAACTAGCCCCTCCGTATCGGGCGTACCAATATTGTAATAGGATGGTACTGGTATAGGGTCCAATTCTAAGATGGTAAACTTTGGGTGCATCCTTTGATGGAAAATGCATGGGGTGTTAAAGGGGGAGGTGAGGGTTTGAGAGGAAAAAAAAGCATGTGAGAACGATGAGAGATTCTTTAAAGAGTTACTGATCTATTAAATCTATTTAGGAAATTATGTTTTCTTAAGAACAATTCTAGATCTTCTATAAGTTGGTCCTGCTGACTGAGATTTTGAGGATTATGACATGTCATGTCAACGAAAAACTTGTCTTTTCTATTTCAACCAAACGACATTCTTTCTTAGACTTGCTTCATAATATGCCTACATATGAGTTTGCAAAAGAGGGTTCATATTTTGACTTTAAACTTGTTTGTCTTGAACCTCTTATGTGTCTGCATGCATGGACTGAATTTTGACCAATGGTCTTGTAGGCTCATACCTAGATCTGTTGTAAATAGGCTGGCAAATTAGAACGGTCTTCATAAAATCCAACTTGGACATTGACCTAGTAAGGTCTGGCTGGTGGATTGGTTTTGGTCCAACCATTGACCAAATTTT